>NC_134236.1:141063145-141366175 GCF_965152275.1 Natator depressus
TTAAAAAAAAACCCAAGACAATGGCCTGCAATGACTGTAAGGAAAAGCCAAGTCTGGAATTGAATAGCAGAGTGGGATTCTAGTTCCAGAGATAAACCCAGCAACATCTGCCAGCTGACTCAGCTATTGTAGATGTGCCATATACTTCCAAGCCAAACTGCCCCCAAAAAATATCCAATAAGAGACTTCAAAATGTGCAGTTCTGTAGGATTTTAAAAAAATTAATTAAAAAAAAAACAGTGCTGATTGTTTGGAAGAGGAAGCTAAGGCTTCTGCAGTACAATGCTAGGAGTTTGGTTGTTTTTGTTTTAAATCAAAACCAGATTTTAATTTCAGCCAATATCCAGTAAATTGCCAGTTTGCTATTCAAGTGAAGAATTTAATGAGTCTCACAAAACAAAAACAGAATCTTGTCTCATGTGTATTGCAGGACTCAATCAGTGGTGTTGGAGTCTACTTGAATTTACATGGACTAAAACAATAACTTTGAAAGTAATAGTAACAGCACAACTAAAAAGGAAATTATGCCATTTCACTTCCTGTGTTGCACCAAATAATTTTGGTTCTCAAGACACAGTTGGAGGGTCCTATCTGAAGAATTTCAGTGCTGGAGGGAAGACAAGAAGCAGCATGGATACATGTCCACCTGCCACTACTACTCCACAGTAAAAATTTTAAAATGAAACACCACTTTCATGAGATAGCAAGAAAATCCCAAAATCTCATGCTGAGTGGGGGACATATGGCTTTAGGAAACAGACAAAAGTGGTATTTTGTTTAAGGATCGGGGCCAAGTTTGTTGTTTGTTTTTTGCAGTAGCCTCCTAAATCCATATTTAAGATACTAGATAAGTGACCTGTTTTTTTCAAGTGCTGAGCAGCCACTAAATACCTTCCTAATATTTTTCCACTGAAGCTACCATTACAATTGGCACAACAAAGTTATAGGTGGGAAGAATGATCCATTGACTAGGGAGCTAGAGTTAGATTCTAGAGACCCAGCTTCAGTTCCCTTTATGTCCTTAGGCAAGTCACAGCTTCTCTATTCCAGAATTCCCTGTCAGTGAAATGGACAGAGTAGTAGTTCACTACCCTACAGAGATGTTGTAAGAATAAAAACATTAAAGACTGAGGTTCGCAGGTCCTATGGTGCCCACACCCATATAGCAACTATAGATATCTATGGTTGCTAACGAAAGCAGTCTGTGCAGTCATGAACAACAAAAAATGATTAAAGGTCTAGAAAACATGACCTATAAGGGAAGATTGAAAAAACCGCGTTTGTTTCGTATGGAAAAGAGAAGACCGAGAGGGGACATGATAACAGTTTTCAAGAACATAAAAGGCTGTTACAAGGAAGACGGAGAAAAATTGTTCTTAACCTGTGAGGGTAGGACAAGAAGCAATGGGCTTAAATTGCAGCAAGGGAGGTTTAGGTTGGACATTAGGAAAACATTCCTGTCAGCGTGGTTAAGCAGTGGAATAAGTTGCCTAGGGAGGTTGTGGAATCTCCATCATTAGTGATTTTTAAGAGCAGGTTAGACAAACACCTGTCAGGGATGGTCTATATAATATTTAGTCCAGCCATGAGTGCCGGGGACTAGACTTGACGACCTCTCGAGGTCCCTTCCAGTCCTACAATTCTATGAATAGGAGTGAGGAGTTGGTCTATGAGGTGCATTCTCTGAGATGTGGTCCACACTATGGATGAGTATGAGAACCTTGCAAAACTGAGCTCATCTTGGCCTAAGCTCTGATTCTATCTAGTGAAATAATCTTACGCTATAGGTGATGGCCTAGTTACAATATGACTGCTGGAGAGATAAGTTGAATATTGCTGAGCTAACGGTTTTACTCCTTCAATAACATAAGATTTGTCAGCCCTGGTAGTAGCAACCAGCTTAAAAAGACGACGACGACGGAGCAGCATGTATTTTCCAAGTCAATTAACTATCCAGATTCCAATGAAATATTAGCCAAACTACTTAAGGATCACAGTCAGAAAACAAATTAGATTTAAATTCAGACGACTGAGCTGCCCTCAAAGCTGCAGTCGACAGAATCTTGCTGGAGAATCATTCATCAGCTGTGGTGCTAGCTGCTGAATGCAAGAATGATTCATATAACATTGTGACCACCATATTTGACTGTACAGTAATAAGCCAGCCTAAAAGGTATTCTATATGTTGTAGGAGAAAGAGGACTCTGCTTTATTATACAAACAGGATACTCTTTTAGTAAAAAGGAATTGAGAAAGACCTTGAAATTCACTGCTAACAGTCTTCTTTCCTGTCTCCCCCTGCCTCCAAACACAGATGCCCAATTTTCCATTAACATCTCTGGATAATATAGCCTGCAGGAATTTCTTCCAGTAAGCGGTACTATGAAAATAACTATTTAGTAGTACTATAATAAGAACTAGTTGAAGGTGTAAAATATTATGCACATATTGATACTATAAGCTAGTAGATATATTTTCACTGGTCAGGGAAAAGAAAAGGCTTCAGGCATTAGTCCTTTTAAGGCTCTTTCCTCGGGGTTTCCACAAAAACAAAACAAACTAACTGAAAAAACACGGGGCAATAATTGCCATAGGCTTTCCATGCTTTAACCAGCCAGAAGGGGAGAGAATACACCCTTTCCTTTAGTTCCCCTTTGACCCAGCTTCCCCTTCTTTTTATACTCCACCCCAAGCAGCCACATGACAGGCAAGAGACCTGTCGCCCCTTTGCAGACTGTGGCACCTGGTATCTCATCACAGCTACATTATAGGTTTGTATTCTAGTTATACAGTCTTATTTTATGGTGGCCATGATTTTGGATAACATGGCCAAGTTTTGCCCCCACTTGGACCCATAAACTGAAATGGGGCTGTACTAGTGCAAAGTGGTGAAATTGAAAGCAGAATTAGTTCCAAATATGTACCATCTAAAAATAAGTACTTTAAAGGCAAACACTAAGACAACATCCCTGACTCTAGACATTCTAAAGAAACTTTGCCTGATCACCTCCCACAGGGGTTAACCCACATATGGTTGCGAAGTATAGGTCAAACAAACGAATCCATGCCCCAATCTGTGTTCTGTACACCCTGCATGTCTGCTTCAAACTCAGGAGCAGATGAAGTGTGATGCAAGTGTGAACACATGTGCAGACTGAACGAACTTGTACTGTAAATCTGAAAGACTACTGAAAGTCTTTTAAACACACAAAGGGGAAAAAAAGAAATTGAGACTGAAGTGGACACAAACTGGTGCTCCCTCTTTAAGTGTTTCGCCTGGTCTGAGAATGCCTTGCAGCTAAAGGAATTTTGGCTGACACTTCCTAGAGAGATTGTACACCAAGTGAAATTAATCATTTGCAGACTATTAGCACAAGGCCTATGCAACACGCAAGTCCCACTTAACCTCAAAATAAGGCTCACCCTCTGCAACAAGGGTTAGTTTCTCCCACTTCAAGGTCTCTCTCAATTCCTTTTTACTGAAGTTGCAAGAGATACTCTGGTCAAAAAAGCCTCCAAAACAAAACTGGAGAAAATCAAGTTACACTTCAGTCTGGAAAGGAGGTTCCATAAATAGACAAAGATACAAAACAAAAGATGGTGGAAAGAGGGATGAGAGCAGACAACCCAAGTGTGGAACAAGTCAGCCAGAACTGGTTGGCTTTGGACATCCATGCAGAGAATAACAGAAGCAGCCCCCACAAGGAGTCACTCTCCTCTGTAGTTGTTTGAATAAACACTTGCCTTGTTTTACATTTTCCAGCTAATGAACAAAACCCAGAAGAAGCTATTACTGTCAGTGTCATAATGGGAAAATGAAATCCTTTTCTTTTCAATCTTTGGCACTGGTAGTTACATAGTCAATTGAGGTTTTTTATTCGGGATTGTGCTGATAGGAGAAATTGGTCCTACAGGGGAAAATCCAGGCCTCAGGAGAGAAGGAAAGGATTATCTAGCTTGCTGGAAGTTATTCTAAAGAGGTAGGGAGCTTCCTGTCCACTGTGGGAAACAAGGTGGCTCAGGTTTTCCCTTTTGCTGTGGACCTGGCTTTACTCCCTCATTTGGAAGAAATATTCCAAATAAAGTGTAAATATTTAAGTCAGAAAAAAATTCCTTACTTTGAATGTAAATGATAATGTATCTCAAGAACTCTTTGGAACTAGCCTGGAGAGGGCCCAATTCTATTGCGAGTCATGTCCCTATTCCTTTTATATTCTAATCAACATCACTTTCATGGCTGCAGATGTCATAATGGAGAATAACCTCACATATCGTGTAACAGAGATCTGGGTTGAGTCCGTATTCACTGACTATAGTGGGTACTGTTATAAAGACACTCATGATCCACTAAGAAGTAATGATATTCCAGAAACAGTCCTAATACTCAAATTCCCACAAAACCCTGAGGTTTGCCAAATACAACGGAGTAAAGATGGGAAGAAACAAAGTATCTTAATTTCTTCCTATCATATCCTCACCAACAAGCCATCATTTCTCTCACATTCCCTTCATATACTATGCAATACTCAGAAAAAGTCCAATACCGGACATTTTAGCCAATTAAGCTGTCTGGCATGCAGTCTCTGATTGGATGATTTAGGTTTTGCTCACTGTAGGCTCATTTGCTATATATCATAGGAAGTAAAGTGTGTGTCATTGCAAATCCTACTCTGATGCAGAGACCACTGCTAGTGCTGTTACTTGAAATTTAGAAGTTAAACAGCAGTTTTTAAAAAGACATTTTAGTGAGGCCAACACTGTCCCTTCACTGTTAGGATTTCCTACAGTTCAGGCACATGCCTATCTAGCCCATTTCAATCTGGGTTGGCTTTAAAGAGGACCCTGTGTGCGATCATGGGAACAACTGTGAAGTATTTGTTTCTGGTCTCCATTTTTATGGCTTCCACCATTTAATTTCATTCATAACTGACTTAATAGAGTTCAACTGGAAAGTTCTTTAACTAGGAAATAGGATTGATCTGCTTTATAGACTCAGTTTTGTTCCTGCAGCAAGGAACAACCCACTTTAAACTCTTTTCTATACATAAAATGGCTGACTATTGAAAGCTACTTTTCCTACAAGATGTAGTTTTGTTTGGTAAATTTTTTCCTCGATCCTATTCAGACTACCCCAGGCCACCTACAATTAATAACCACCCATTTGAGGTTTTGATTGATATGGGTCACCAGAATTTGGTATTAATAGGACACTAAGTGAAAAATCTTATTTCTGAGGTTTTCTGCATACAATTCTGCTATTTTGTTCTGTATTTTTCCTTACGGCTATTTTATGTGTGCCGTGACTCCATAATAGAGGAAACAGTGAACTGCAGTTGCAGACTCACCTGTAAGCAATATCTTAACCAGCCTGGGCAGAAAATGCTTTTAGAAACACTTGGACTAATGGCCTATTTAAAATGACACAAGAAAACAGAAGTACCTATGCTCAATGCAGAGAATTCCACCTTGATAAATATTTTATCGGGAATCTCTGAAAACAACTCAAAAGTTTTGGCCAAAGTCTTATTCTGCAGAAATACTTGGAAATACAGCAATGCAATGAAATACATAATGGAGGAATATACCCAGAGGCCATAATATACAAATTCGATCCAATGCTTTTTAATAATAGTGTTGGCAGGTAGAGGGGGTGAAATGATTGTGACACAGTGACCAGTCAGTCTTGGGAGTAAGCCCCTTATAGGAAAAGGATGGAAGTAAAATCACTTCAGATGGTGCTGCAATGGCATTTTATTCCCCGCCCCACAATCCCTGTGTGAAAAGAACACTGCTTACCCCAAGCAAAGATGTACTCAGATACTGATGTGCATGCCTGCAGAAATCCCCCCCAATGGCTTTGTTGAGACAAAAGCAGTGGAGTGATGAGACCAATGATTGCTTATGGATTATTGCTGCTGAACCTTAGAGGTAGATTCTGTTGGAGATGTAGCGGAACAGTTAAGTGTAAACCTAAGGAGAACATGTTATAGGTCCCCTTCCTTTCAGCTGTGAAGACCCATGTAATTGTAAAAAGAGGAATATTACTACAAATGAAATTAAACTGCAAGTGGGAGCAATTTAGAAGCACAAACAAGGACATAAGAAAAGGGCTACCCCTTAATCAATCTTCATATAGCACTTTCAAGATGTAAAAGCCCTTAGTGCTAATATGTTGTATTGACATATTGTGTAGCGATGGCCTCAGAACAGAATCCCAAATCCAAACTCTCCTGAACTTTGGGAAAGTCTGGATTCTGATGCAAATCTCTGGCCCACACCAGAATCCTCAAACAGAATCCCCTTCTCCCTGAGATTTGCAAAAGTGTGGGTCCAGACCCAGATCTGAATTTCTTGACTCAGACCATCTGTTTTTATCAATTCCTCACCACTATATCTTAAAATAGCTTTTAAATGCTCTGTAAAAAATATTGCCATATTTACAGTCACTTTTCAAAGCAGAACCATGTTTTAAGTACACACTGATGTTCTTAAAACTATTTAAACTTCCTTTTTAAAAAAATGTGAGCTGCAGACAACCCTGAGCTTGCACAAATCAGCTTTTGTTTGCAAGAGAAAGATTCTGCTTTCACACCAAACACCATTCGCTAGGGCTTGTAATAAGCAGCAGCATTGCCCTCTCTGGGTCTGATCTTGTACCCATTGAAGACAATAGGAGTTTTATCATTGACTTCAATGAGTACAGGATCAAGCTATTTGTAGAGCTGATATTTAATAATGTTTGTTCTTCAAATTCAACAAAGACAGGGTCCCTCCAGCAGAAAAATCCAGTGGAGAGAACAAAGGAAAATTCTGCAAGGTTTCCTAGATGATTTTCCCAAAATCTGAGAGAGATAAAAGAAAGAACATTAATATTAAATTAGTGGTCCAAAGTTACTAAACCAGGGATTGAACCTGTAAGGTGCTAAATACCTCAATCACTGTTGAGGTGCTTAGCACCTCTCAAGGGATACTCAGCTCTTCACAGCATCAGGCACAAGGTTAATGAAGGAGACCCCAGAAATTATGTCCCCAAACCTCCAACTATTCCATCACTCTCCTAAAGATACATGATCACAAGAGAATAACATTTAGGCCCCAACCCAGAAAAGTACTTAAGCACATGCTTAACTTGAAGCACATAGTTGCATCAGCTACTCATGTTTTTAAGTTAAGCAGGTGTTTGAGAGAGTAGAAAGGTGGACTTACCACTGGAGCCCCCCCTTGTGGTTGGGCATGGCAGCTCTTTCCTCTCTAGTACTTCTCGGCTGATGGTTGCTCCAGTCCCACAGTGGTTTGCCTCTTTTCATAACTTGGCCGATCAGTCTGGTCACATTTTAGTTCCATCCTTTCCAGGGTAACAAGTGGTCCAACAAATAGCAGTCCAAATCCTTATGTCTTGTGTTCAGTCCTCACCTCTGGGCTCATGGTCCTCGCACCCTCCTCTCGGGGCTTTAAATTGCTCTTAGCCCCTTACATCTTCCTCCCACCTTCCCATTAGAACCCTTTACACTGAATTCCATGCCAGGGACCCCCTAACCCGCAGCCAGGGCCTGCCTGTCAGACATCTTGCTGCTGCCTCCCTAGACTCCTTTCTATCTTTCATCTTTCTTCAGGCTTTTCCCCTAGCCCCTTCATGGGCTCTTTGTAACAAGCAACATCTCTGCAGAGAAACCCTGGGAGGTCTGGTTCATACCCTCATGTTACGTTCAGCCACAGGAACTTGCTCCAATCCTGTAGATTCCACAGATCTCCTGCCACACCCAGGCTTCCTGACCACTCTGCAGGGGCCTTCCTGTTCCCCTCAGTTCTCTCCACTCTCTGCCACCACAAGAGTTGCTGCAGAGTTCTCCCTCCTCCTTGAAACCCCCTTCTGCTCCAGACTTCAATCCAAATGTCCCTTAGGCCATGCTGCTTCCAGCTTCATCCTGGCTCAGGACAATCCACCTCTAGAACTAGGCATTTCACCTGACCTCCCAGATTTTCTCCTTACACAGCACCCTCTGGTTTTGGTCTAAGGCATCTCTCTGCCTTTAACTCGGGGGAGGGGGGGGGGAACGTCTCAGATATCTCTCTCCTATATCATCTCCCTTAGCTTCCTCCTTTATAAAGACCAAACACAATCCTAGCTGGGTTTGACCACCAATTATGCCTCACACTCAGGGGCCTAATTGGGCTCAAACTCTGTTAGCCCTTGGTTAATCAGTGTGAGGTTTATACATTGCATCTCAAAGAGTTTTGCTTGATTGGGGCCTGTAAGGAGAAACAGGATCAGAAAATAGAATCCATTACAGACTAAACCAGGGCAGGAGGGAAATAGTGAAGCTAAAGGAGTGTATTTTAGAAAAACAAGCTAAAAACAATGATCTTTTAGATGATCTAGTTCAGAATTCCTTCCTTCCAGGGCTTAACTTTAATACTGAAAAATCAATATTTTGATTGATTTTTCTATCCTTTCTCTCATTTTTAGTTGTGGACAGTTTGTGTTAATATTGATTGCACTGTAGAAATATTTTGACCTATTTCTGTGTTACATAGCAGTATAATGAGACATTTCTTCACTTTGGTCCTTATTTCATAATTTATAATGATATTCTTAGCAATTTTAGATTTATAATTTTTCAGGAGTAGCACTTAAACCTTGTTTCTTGAACTGAGGACTTTGCATGATTCATATTTACATATTTAAGTTTGTAATTTTGATTTTATTTTTATTGTATTGCCCAACTATATTGAATGTCACAGGCCAAGGTCAGAGCTGAGTCTAAGGGAGACTAAATCACTGTAACTGACACCTTCCACTGGCCCCTCAAGCTTAATCTTCCCTATATTCATTGGGCCAAATTCATCTTTACTGTAATTCCCCTGAAATAAATGGAGTTTATGTGAATGAAGTTGGCAGATTTAGTGCCAGATTCTTAACACCCAATGAATTCTGGACGCAACTGAATAGGAGGCAAAAGGGAACTATATGTGGCCTCACCTTTGATCCTGGGCCATATCTATCGTGGTATGGTCTTTGATGAAGTTTAAAGCAACTCTCAGTGCAGTTCTAAATTATGCTAGCAGCCACTCCAGCAATCAAGGATTATCAGTATACAGGGATGCCCTGACCATGCCCTTTTAGCTTTGATTCCCCGCCCCCAATGAGGCTGGGAATTAATTCGGTGAAGTAAGAGCCACTATGGCGGTCCCTCATCACCTGGGGAGTCCCCAGTCTGAGGGAATCCTCCACCTCCCGGCACAATTACACTTAAGTCTGTTTTGTGCCACAAAGACTTGCACAAAGCAGACTTACTGGACCTTAGAACTAGGCCCCATGACTCACTCACAACCACTTACTGATATGAAGCTAATGTGGCCATGTGTCTGAGCTTTATGCTGCAGTAGTTGCTATGGAAAACTCCCTTTGAACTCAATGGCCTTATATTAGTCTCTTCAGCAATTGCACAAATGAAAATATTTTAATAACATTTTTTTAAATGTTAGCAGCCATTATTGGATCTTTATTCCTCCAAACCAGCACCGCAACAGTGTTAGAAAGGGGCATGGAAAAGCAAGGTAAAATACAGAGAAATTGACAAGGATTTTTCCAGCTGAGGCAGCAAGAGCAGCCTTGCTCCAAAGCATCCCACCTCATCCCATACAGCCCAGGGCATTCTTCCAGGAAACGGTCACTATGTAATAGACTGTTCTCGTAGTGTTATGACGCCACACGTTGTGCCACAAATTAACATGATTTGCTGTTATTACTGTGGAGCTCATCCTCTTGTGGCCAAATGTAGAATTGTCCAACCTTTAATGCAAACAGAACCTAATGCTCCTTCCTAGTAAAAATGATGATGAATGAAAGTTCAGAATGCATAACAAAGTTACAGTTTCATCATCCTTTATATCATCCCTTATATTGGATTTTATTTATATAAATTCCCCTGAATTTCATTTTATGGATGGCTTAAATTATAATGGTGACATTTATATGAACTTTTTAAAATGTTACTTCTAGCATAAGCCAGATAACAAGAATGGCATATTAGTAAATGAAGTCAAATTCACTGAGACTTCTGTGTAGCAGATAGCAATTTCACCATTTGCCATTTAATGACCTTTCTTATTTTCCAATAAATAGCTTCATGACTACCACAGAGGTGCTTATAATGTTTTATTTATGATGAATCTCTAGGTATGCTCAGATATTATGAAATTTTGGTCCCAGTAAATCTCTTCTAAAGCCTAAATAGTAATTTATTGTCAATATTCTGACAGGACAGTTAGGTAACACATTTCAGAGTAGCAGCTGTGTTAGTCTGTATCCGCAAAAAAGAAAGGGAGTACTTGTGGCACCTTAGAGACTAACATTTATTTGAGCATAAGCTTTCGTGAGCTACAGCTCAGTTCATCAGATGCATGCAGTGGAAAATACAGTGGGGGACGTTTGGCAAGATCCACCATGTCAAAAATTTTGCTTATTTGCTTTCCTTAAACCATTCCCTTCTACAGTGTATGTATTATCTGGGGGCCACACAATATAAGCACTCTCATTATTCAAACGTACATGCATATCCATTAATCACTTCATTGCTTTATGCAGGTGTTGAAAGCATCACTGTCTGCATGGCCCCCTGATTAATTTGATGTAATAAGTTCATGTAAATCAACTCTAGGTTTATTTTTGCTTTTTGAAAATCTTCCCATCACAAAAATGTCATTGGTAGTCAAGCTTTTTAAGTTCCATTGGGAACCAGCAGATCAGGGATCACATCGGAGTCTAGTTATATATTCATATATTCATGACATTATCCTTATTCTGGCTGGAGAGTGGCTTTCTGATTGCTCAGCACCTGAGCAGATGCTGAGGGGTCTGACATCATTTGAGAAGAGAGAGCGCTCTAAACAGAAATGATGTCAGCCATTTACTTATTAAAAATACATTCATATTTTTCTTTCAAAAATTATTTTGGGGGTGATTTTTGGTGTGTTTTATACCTGATTTGACAATTTTTACATTCATTTTATCCCTTTCCTATCCAAATTTAAATCTTGTATCAATTTCCTGAAGGACTTTCTTTTTGATTTTCAAAAAAAGTATTTTGCACTTCTGCTTTGCCTGTAATTTGAAGACCTCAAAGTTCTTTTTCAAAAAGCAATTCATTCTCACAACTTCTCTGTGAAGTGGGTAGGCACAAATTTCCCCCATACCTTACATTTGCAGATGTGGAACCTGAGAACAAGGGGTAAAACAAGCATAGTGGAATAGAATCCAGATGCTCAGTACCCACGCTTTGACCTCTAAACCAGTGATTCTCAGACTTCAGTGGTTCGAATTAGCAATCGTCATTACCCAAAAGAGCCACAGTACTGGGAATTCATTGTTTCATTTACTCTATATTATTCGCACAGCAAAATGACTGACCAAGTATTGTTATTTTATCAACTACAATTGGTTAACAGTAAAAGCATCCTGATTGGTTAATAACTTAGACTGGTGAATAATTAAATCACACTGTGTTTTAATGTCATGCTCTGCAAAGAGCTGCAGGAGACACAAAAAGACCTGCTTGTGGGCTCACAAGGCTCAGAATGAGTATCACTGCTCTAAATCATACCAGCTTGCTTAGCTGTGCTGAATGAACTACTGATTTATTATGCTATAGTTAGTGGTTTGGAACAATACAAGTGTTAAATGAACCAAAAAGGCAATGGTGTAGTGGAGCATTTATGCAGGCATGTGGAGTATACCTATCTTTTGTTTCAAGATTACGTTAACCTTTTGGCACCTGTGAAAGCCGAGCTGGGAAAGCTTATAAATACCACACTCTAAGTAGCAGTCTCCAGATATTTGGACAGTGAAAGAAGACTATTTAGCAGCCTGATCTTCTAAGTTGCTCCCAGGAGTCCCTGTCCAGTGCTAAAAAAGAAAAAATCCTTTGTGGAATCATATTCTCCCCACATACACACACACTCACTCATGGTGAATGACAGAGATCATAGATGAGAGAAAGAACAGAAAGTAATGAGAAGACCTAAAAGGGAAAAAAGGAAAGAGAAAGATGTGGATAATATTATTTCCTTTCCTGAGCAGCAGCTGCAGAATTTTAATGAGAAGAGTGAAGGTTTCTGGAGAGCTGGCACCCAGTTGTCCACCCTCCCCCCACTACCACCATTTTACATATCAGCTCTGAATATAAAAAGGAGTATAAATTGGCAGACCCTCACCCCAAAGGGCTAGAAGAGAGGGGTTACGCAAAAAAAGCCCCATTAACTGCAAGATGTGCAAAAGTGTAAGTACATAAGAGCTGCTATACTAGGTCAGACCAATGTTCCATCTAGCCCAGGATCCTGTCTTTTGACAATGGCCAGTACCAGACCTTCAGAGGGAGAGTATAGAACAGGACGGATGGAGTGATCCACCCATGTCTTCCCCTCCCAGGTTCTGGCAGTCAGGAGACATGGGATATCCAGAGCATGGGGTTGAATCCCTGACCATCTTGGCTAATAGCCACTGATGGACTTGTCCTCCATGAACTTATCCAGATCCTTTTTGAACCCAGTTATACTTTTGGCCATCACTACATCCCCTGGCAATGACTTCTACAGGTTAATTGTGTGGTGTATGTGAAAAAGTGCTTCCTCTTGTTTGTATGAAACCTGTTTCCTATTAATTTCATCAGGTGAGCCCTGGTTTTTGTATTGTGGGAAAAGGTAAGTAACACTTCTTCTTTGAATAGAGTCCTTATGCGTGCCCCACTTCAGGTGTACGGGCATCCCATGCACCTTTGATCAGAAATTTTCATTAGCACTGTCTGTTTGGCCTGCGCAGCACTGCTGATAGCCACGTGTGCTGCCCCAAGGCTATATCAGGCTGCCCAGGCAAATTGCCCTCAGTTCCTTCTCAACCCCCTCAGCCTGAGACAGAGCTAAGTGCATCTGCATTGTGCATGCCACAGCTACTTGCTGAGTTTGTTCTACTTAGTTTAGTTAGTTAGTAGTAGTAGTTAGTTACTGGTTATTGAAGTTTATTTTATTTCCACCGGGGAAATCCTCCCTGTGGGGGGTTTCCCTGACTCACCAGGGCTTACCCATTGCCTCATGTGTAGAGAGGCTATCGTGTTCAGTGATGGACAGTCTAAGCACGTTCACTACCTGGTAGAGTCACACATCCCACTGCAGCGTAACTACTTCTTAGCCCTCAAACCCAGGACACAGAAGAACCAGAAAATCAAGCCACAACTGTAATGTTGAAGCACTCCCTTCACCCTGCTTCAGAGCCTAGTCAGAAGAAACCACCCCACCCCCATACCTCAGTCCCCAAGGGTCTGTAGCCCCACTTTGACCTCAGCTCAGCACTATTCTAGAAAGGGGAAAGCCTCAGAGACCTCCTCTTAAAGGTCCTAAGAAGAACAGGTCTAATTCCACTCTTAAGGAACCCACCTCAAAAAGACCTCACTCTCTGACCAGGTCAACAGCCTCAGAGATTTCATCCTCAAGGCTTGCGACCGTAGAGACGAAGATCTCTTCCAGTACCCGTGAGATGAGAAAATCCCACAGCTCTACGAGTAAACAGGGCTCTGAGAAGGCTCCAATACCTTCTAGTGGAGATAGTCAGAGCAAACACAGACGATCTGTACAGTTGAACTTAACACCCATTAACTATGTACCTGCTATGCTATGGAAATGATCCTTGTATTAAATTAACACTGGTCACATGCTTTAGCCATTCAAGAATTGTGGGGATTAACCTGTCGTCCCTGGACCATGTGAAGAGACGTGGGCACAAGGAAACTTCCCCTTCACCCTATGTGTACCCATACACAAGGGACAGGGACAACTGTATTCCCTGGCCTCAAGGGAATTAAACAGTAGTTTGATGCTCACAGAGTTAGAACTGAGAGTAAAAGAAGTGAAGAATATTAATGAATTTATTTTTCCATATGAAGAGCAGAAGGGTGGTATCAGAAACCAGTGAGATTTAGGGTTGTGCCTCAGTATCACTTGTTCATAGGGTATCTGTAAATGGAAGTGCTATGCCCTCAGCTCCTAGATGAAGCTTGAATCTCAGTTGCTCCATGTCATCATCTTTGAACACGCAGGAGTTGTGTGTCTTTGACAGGCACTCATTTCATTCCTCTTGGCCAAATGTTCCATGGGGCATGTATGCAGGGAAAGAGAAATTATACAGTGCAACATCTCATAAACCCAGTTTCTCTATAGCCACCTATTGCCTCCCGGCAAAATACCCCTTCAATTTTGGTGCAAGAGACATGACAGGGCCTCTCTTCAACCCTTTGTGGCTAGGGGAGTCACCAGCTGCCATATGCATCCCTGGAAGAACAAATCCTTCACTACCAGCAAAAAGCAGCTGCAACAAGATGTAGATTTATGGATCCCTTCTTTCCCTTACTCCTTAGGGTAATGGCATCTTCTCTTTTCCTCCCGGGCTCAATTAGAGCAAAGAGAGAGGATAATCCATGTGGAAAACAGAAGTTAGCACCTTATAGGCAACAGTTGCTACATTCAACATGAAAATTAGGAAAGTGGAACATGGCCATAGTGGCGTGAAACTTCACCACAATCAATGTTAATTGAATTGCAATGAAATAATTCCGAGCTTTTTGCTTCACTTTGCTGTAAGTGGAATTTCACTATAACCAAGTGTACCATAAGCAGGTTTCAGTGGATACAAGTAAAAATAAAGACCTTAATTTGATTTACACCTTCTTCCACTGGGTCAACATTTCTTCTTATCTGCTCTAGGTTCCCCAAACCAGAAGAGCCTGATAACTGGATGTTCAAATAAACAGAAGTGCTATTTTTAGTGGAAGTTTTGCTGATAACACAAAAACAACGAGGAGTCAGGTGGCACCTTAAAGACTAACAGATTTATTTGGGCATAAGCTTTTGTGGGAAAAAAACCCACTTCTTCAGATGCGCCCTGCTGACACATACTTAATACCTCACTAATAAATAAGATAATAATATTTCATTAAGGAGTAACAAAAACTGAACTGGGTTAAGCACTCACAGCCTGTATGTGCCCCAGCATTATTGAACAGAAGGATCCCATGAATGGGTAATCTCTTGACCAAGGAAAAGACTGCACAGCAGAGACAAAGTTAACAGACCAGGCATGGAAGATCTCAGCTTTTGTCCAGGCACTCCTTTGGGCTCTGTAAATCCCAAGAAGGGAGGTAAGATTAACATGCTTAAAACAGCCGGGGCTAGCAGATTTCTTTACGACTAGAAGAGGTAGTTTAGGTTCTCCTGTGGCATTACTACAGGCTATACAGGCTAATATGGCCAGGTGCTCACTGTTCTTTTTGGAGCCTGGGGCACAGGCACAGCACTCATCGGAATAGGCCAGTGGGTTTTCTAGGAGTAGGTACCAACAGCACTAACAGGCGCTAAGAGGCTAACTGAGAAACTATTAGTGAGTAATTAACCACACTGTGGATTCGGATAACTAGGATTTTTAGATAATTGGAATTTAAATAACTGGAATTATACAGTATACAGTGTGAAAAACCTACCACTGGATGGCGTTGACCAATAACAGAACAAAAACCAAGTAACTAACCACAAAAGAAATATGAATTCCCATTTCTCTGTATCCTGCATTTTATAATTAGATTTCTTCTAGCACAAATGAACAGAGTGAGTCACTTTTCCATGTATTAAGTGAGATATCAAACTGCTTTCCACTTTAACAGCCAATCAGCTGAAAATGATCAGGTTCTCTCAGGACTCTGGGAGTTTGTATGAATCAAATAGTGTAAAAGTGAGGCTTTTCCACATTCCAGGCTTCCTGTCTCCTCCACCCTCTGTAATTGACCGAGTACATTTCAATCCAGAACATTGTATTGTATTGCACTTGTCACTCTTCTCTTATCAACTGTCATGATGCTTGTCCTGAGGAGTTTGAAAAGGATCAGTCTATGAAGTAGCAATCTCCATCTCTAGCAGAACCCATTCCAGTATTAGAAGGAATGGACTTTTGGAATTATAGTCAGTTTGGGCCACGTTCATTCTTCCTACTCCACTGAAGTTATACCAGCAATGAATTTGGCCAGAAAAAAAATATTTCTGTAGTTCTCAGCTGGGCTGAGTGAAGGATGGAACAGAGTCCTCAGAGGGCCAGTGGGCCTAGTGGGCAGCACGTCCATTTTCTAGTCTCATGCCTCCCAGTGGAAAGGGCTTTCAGTCCAATTCCTAAGCCTTGTATGTGGCTTATCTTCACCTCAAGGTTTTCAAAGTCCTTACCCTCTTTTTACTAAGGAGGGTGGGGGTGGAAGTGAGGCTTATGCCCCCCTGCTGCAACACGGGCAGTTAGTAGGGGAGCCTGGGCCCTATGAGAAACAACAGTATCCAGCACTCTGAAGCGGCCTTGGAACTGCCTCCCTGGGTCACTTCCATTTCTCCCCATGTCTCCAAGTCCAATATAAGATATCAAAAGAAAAGACGACAAAACCTTCAGTCCCAGCCAGGCAGCTTCACATGGAGACTTCTTCAACAGCTTTGCTCAGGAGCCCTCAGGGTAGGTCTGTCTTCCTCGAACCTCTTCCTTCTGTCTATAAGGCATGTTTTCTAATACTTAATCATTCTTGTGGCTCTTCTTTGAACCCTCTCCAGTTTATCAACATCCTTCTTGAATTCTAGACACCAAAGCTGGACACAGTATTCCAGCAGCATCCAAACCAGTTCCAAACAGAAAGGTAAAATAACTTCTCTACTTCTAGTGCTCGAGATTCCCCTGGTTATACATCCAAGGATGGCATTAGCTCTTTTGGCCACAGTGTCCCACTCAGGGCTCATGTTCAGCTGATTATCCACCATGCCTCCCAGATCTTTTCCAGAGTCACTGCTTCCTAGGAGAGAGACCCCCAACGTGTAAGTTTGGTCTTCATTCTGTGTTCTTAGATATATACATTTATATTTAGCACATTAAAATACATATTTGCTTGCACCCAGCTTACCAAGTGATCCAGGTCACTCTGTATCAGTGACCTGTCCTTTCCATTATTTACCAGTCCCCCGATTTTGGATCATTTGAAAACTTCATCTGTGATGATTTTATGATTTCTTCCAGGTTATTCATAAAAGTGTTAACTAGCATAGGGCCAAGAATCAGTTCCTGTGGTTCCTCATGAGAAACACACCTGCTCAGTGATGTTTCCCCTTTTACAATTACATTGTGAGACATAACAGTTAGCCAGATTTTAATCCATTTAATGGATGCCATGTTAATTTTACATTGTTCCAGTTTTTTCATCAAAATGTTGTGCAGTTGACCAAGTCACAGGCAAGTATGTATTAGATCCTCAGATTACAAACAGGGAAAGTAACACAATAAAGATGAATACATTACCAAAATACATAGAATGAGTCTATATCACTATAGGGGGTTATTACATTCTAGTGATTCATTTATGTTTGTGGTTATGAAGAAAGTTGCTAATTGTTACCATTGGGGGTTCTTGGATCCAAAGACAATCACAATCATTAAATCCAAGGTGTGTGCCAAGCACTTTTCCAGGGTTAACAGAAGGAGCAATCAAGCCCCTTTACATAGTAAAAACTGCTGCAGACAATGGAGGCTACTGCCTAAGGCACTAGGGTGCATGTCCTCAGGGAAGCTAAACCTTATGGCTTAACAGAGGTTTCTTGCAAATGCAATGACTAAGATACTAGTTTCACCTGCATGTGTGAGAACAAAGCAAGCAGAAGGAACTGTGAGTGCAACCCTGAAAAGAAGCAAAGATGCATAGCTTCTTGGGCACATTGCTGGCTGGAATGATGCATTTGGGGATTTCCAAGCAAGGAAACCAACTGCTGTTTGTTGCCAGTGTATTGAGGGAAACTGGACTTTGTATGCATTTTTATGAATAAATAAGATTACAACAAAGAATATACCAGACTCATATCATCAGATTTCTCATCCCAATCACACAGTTGAAATCAATGGGATGGAAGCAGGGGCCTAAAATTAAACACATGATTAAGCAGTTTCCCAATTTAGAACCTTTTTTTTTTAAATGAAAGGTTAAATTAGCCATAGCATTTACATAGTCCAGAAATCAGGCAGTCCCTGCAGCCATCAGTTTCAAAAGCCAGCTCTGATGCCTGTGGCCCCGATCCTGCATAGATTTATACATGTGTTTAATTTTATGCTTGTTATTCCTATTGAAGACAGTAGGACTACTCATCTAAAGTGAAGCACATGCATAAGTATTTGCAGGATCAGGGCTAGTGAGAATACTATTTTTAATCATATTTCTATTTTCCCCATTAAATAATTAGATGATTTAACATGTTATTTCCAGTGTGAGTAATTCCAAGTAAGGTTTAGCTCATCCTTTGTGTGTCAAACAAAAGAAATACATAAGGCAGGCTAACATTTGTTTCAAGAAGACAGACTTTTCACAGTCACTAATGAATTAGCTGAAATAGTTATGTTGAGGTCCAGGGTGCCATTTGGAAATTCAGAAGCAAGAATTATTGCTGTGTTCCTGATGTCAGGTTAAAAATAACTAATAAAAGCCTCTAGTGAACCCAAATGCATTCCTCTCAAGAATGGTTTTCTGGAAGATTAACACAGAGATATGGCCTTCGATTCTGCAAAGGCTCATATTTTTTCCAAACATTGTAGTATTTATGGGAACAAGCAGATGGGGTTTGAATTTGCTGAAATGAGATGAGAGTTTTGCTTGGAACTTTGCTTCCTTTGATGGATCGGATACTATGCACATGCAAAAACACCTTAAATAAAAAGGAGATAGGAAGAAATGTTTCAACTGTGTGTTAGGGGGCTTATTCCTTCACCCACTTACTTCCCTGGTTCTTCTCGCATGAACAGAGAGCAACAATACCCGAAGTCCAAAGGTGCAAACAATTCGATGTTTATTGGGGTGAACTTCCAGCAAGCATGATTCCAGTTTCCTTCCTTAGTATCCTCCTTCCCAGCTCTGACACCACAGAGCCTTATACCTGTGTCCCTGTTCCCATTTCTCCCTTTAGCCAAACAGGATTCCAGTTTCCTTACTCCCATTCCCTGTTCCCATTTCCCCCTTTACACACACATGGTTCCAATTTCTCCACCCCCATACCCTGTTCCCATCTCAGACCCCCACCCCCACCCACACACCAAGGCCCACTCACTTCCTCATTGACTACAGATTATATAGTAAAACTTCAGTTCTGCTTAGCTATACCTTAACCAATCATTTTCCTGAAATTTAACTAACCAATCCTAACATATTGTAACATGATTATGTAACCAATTATATCCCACCACCTTAATTAGTTTACACCCAGCAAAATTAATTATACAGCAGACAGGAACAATCACAGAACCAGACAGAGATTATACAGACAAACAATAGCAAAGTAGGAACTATAATGACAAAACAATACAGAAGTGAGGATTTCACATCCCAGTATTGATAAGTGAGTTCTTGCCAGACAGGATGCTGTTTCCTTTTTACATTTTCTAGGCACTTCCCTTTCTCTGGAGGTGATAGGCATTATCAGGACAGGATTGTATTCAGGGCAGGATTGTATTCCTAACAGCCCAATAGCACCTTATTTCAATGTGACTAGTTTGGAATGTGAGGATGTGACCGTTCGCTTCCTAGCTTATGGCTGCCTCTGCTGCTTAGCCAAAGGCCTTAGCCTAAGCACAGGGCCTCAGACTGTCACAGTAAGAGAAGGCCCTTACACCAGCAGACAGTGATTTTGATTCTTTCTTTTATACTTCTAGAACTAGCCAAGTGATAAGAATACCCCTAAATTCTTAAAGTACAGGCCTTTACAGACAGGCCTGAATATCTATATCCTAACACTGTGTTTGCACAGCAGAGAGTGTGAAATTAATTAAGAATGTTATAAGGCAGGGGTTTCGTGTTTAGAAATTATACTGTAGCAAATACATAAATTGCTAGCAAAACCTACTGGTAAATTCTGCTTAGCACTTCTGTGGCACTCTATACCTCAAAGCAGCACCCTGGAACCCCCATATCCTATAATTATGATATATTTCGTAAAAAGCATGCTATGTAAGATATCATAAAAAAGGTCATAATCTACTGAAACCCTTCTGTCAAAATACATATATCATTATTGTGTATCAAGTTATGAGATTTTGCTGTATGGTTGTTTCTGAAATATGTTGTAAGTTTGCTAGTGACATAAAAAGAAGGCAAACTACTCCCAGAAGGGTGTTAAATGACCATTAATCATCAGGGAAGCTGTAATCAAGGAATGACAGTTGTGCAAGCACCACACAATGGGGACTGCTCAGCGCTATGACTCCGTTGCACAAGACCATATCAGAGGGTTTGCTCAATTCTCTGACTCACAAAGCCCACCGGGACGTGTCTGGGATAGTATTTTCCAGACACATGGACTGAGGGTATAAAATAAGAGGCAGTGGCATCATGCCTTGGCCTTTCTCCTCCCCCACCTATGCTGGAAGCATCAAGAATGCTGGAAAGACAAAGATTTCAACTTAGGGTACTGGTCCCAGGCTTGAGAGAGAAGCCTGTGTATTAAGAACTGCAACATCCAGTGGGGTGAGAAAACTGCTTGATCCAAACACTGCCTCCCTAGTCTAATAAGGTTTAAGATTTAGACTGTGCACTTACCTTTTATTTTCTTTAGTAACTATTTCTGACCTTTTATGCCTACCACCTATAATCAGTTAAAATCTATCTTTCTGTAGTTAATAAATCTGTTTTATATTTTACCTAAAACAGTGTGTTTTGGTTGAAGTGCTTGCTTGGGAAATCTCAGCTCAGTTTACAAAGGCTTGTGTATGTCCTCTGCACATTGAGGGAGGGGCGAACTGGTTTCTGACCAGGACAAGATTGTATAGCTCTGGGGTGCAAGGCTGGGAAGCTGGGGGGAATTGGCTGCTGCCTTTCTCTGTGTGATTTGTGAGTGTCTCTGGGAGCAACTGGGTGTGGGGCTTCACATGCGGTTGTGCTGAGTGATAACAGTGCCTGGAGGGGGTTGCTGCTTGTCACTAGCAAAGCATTGAGAGAGAGAGAGAGCCCAGGCTGGAGAGTTAAGGGGGAAGAGTGATACCCCAGTTCCAGGTTGCACTCCAGGGATCCTGTCACAACTTCTCAATATACCACCCAATGGCAGGGGAGCTGTATGAACAATGCATATCAATAGGTTAAAAGCTTACCTTTAAAGGGACATGGTGGTAAACATAACTTCTTGTGCAGATGAGGAAACATTCTCCACCCCTTTAATTGATTTAGTCAAGGAAAACAGGGAAGAAAAAACAATGCACATAACATCTCATTAGTTTTATAAAGTTTAAACGCCTAATACACTTATACCTTTAACAATCACTTTGATCTATACTAATACACAAGGGAATTGGCCTGAATACACTCTGACATGACCCGGTCTGCCAGCATCACAGCACGTTGTGGTTAATATACAGATTTCAGAGAAAAGTGCTTAAATCACTGTTGTCCATCCATCTTTCCCCTTTTTTCATTCTATGTCTGTCCATCCACCTCTTCTTTTTATCCCTTTCACTGTCTGCCCCTCCTTTTCTCCCTCTTTGGAGCAAAGTGGTGTGGTTTTGCACTGTAATGCTTTAACCACAGCATCAACTTTATTTAATTAGGATTAGGTTTCTGTTCTCCACGCCTCCTTTTTAGTCTCTGGTTTCTGAGAAATATTGTTAAGGATCCTCTCCTTAGCTACCAGAGAGTCCTGACTCTCCATTTGAGAACTATGGCAACAGATACATTACATATGCAAATAACATTCTCTATTTCCCCAGAGATCATATGAGGTCATCTTGCCAGGCAACTTTATGTTTTATACTGTGACTTTCTCCTCCTCCGAATAATACTATTTGTTAAATGTATACACTGTTAGCATCCTTCAGTCAAGCTCTGCAAATGGTCAGAGCAAACCAAAGCCTTTGTTCTCCTTATATGAATTTGACAATAACAATTGCTTATCTCCAACTTTGCTAATTTCTTCTCCAACCACTCTAACCCTGCACCAAAGGTTGTGACTTCAGGAGGGCAATAACCTGAAAGATTAGCTGAACTCCTATGAAATGATCATCCTGTCTGCATATACAGGGTGTGTATATAGTAATAAAGAATGAGGGAAGAGAGAGAAAATCAAACACGATATTGAGGCAGAGTTGGTTCTAGATTTAATGTCTGTCTCGGTTTTCCTGGGGGGGAGGCATCAGGTACTATACCTAGGAAAGACATAAGCAAACAATAGCCTCTCTCATGCAGATAGTTTATTATTTCAGGTTTCAGAGTAGCAGCCAGGTTAGTCCGTATTTGCAAAAAGAAAAGGAGTACTTGTGGCACCTTAGAGACTAACAAATGTATTTGAGCATAAGCTTTCGTGAGCTACAGCTCACTTCATCGGATGCATCACTAAAGCTTATGCTCAAATAAATTTGTTAGACTCTAAGGTGCCACAAGTCCTCCTGTTCTTTTTATTATTTCAGTTGACAAAATGCTGAACCATCATACCAAATAATGCAATTTTAATTCAACAAAGCACATTTCAAAAGGTAATGAACTCAAAAGAGGAAAAATGGCCACTGAGATCAAAGGGTTAGCTAAAGTCTATATACATCATAGGAAGAGATGAACAAAGTAACCATTGCTTTGATTTACAGCTTAACAGCTATGTTTTTGAACCAGGTACAACAGAGCATAAGTGAGAAAAATCAGACTCTTACTATAGCTTCTGGCCATATGGAGTGAATGAAGCCAGAAAGCAAAGTGATAGCACACATCTCTCAAGTCCAAAACAAACATGATCATCATTTAATGTACCCATCTGATTAAGACTCTGAAACCTCACAATTTAACAAGCATTTGAAATTATTCCATCACAGAAGCCATGTAATGTAACCTAATTCAAAATGCATTGCCCCTGGATAAAAAATGATGCCCTTTAGATTTTTGGCTTCTCTGGAATTTAGGATTGAAGTAAGTAACAGAATCAGACTTTGGCGATTCTAACCTCATTCATCATCAGTTTTATATGGAGGCTTTTTGCCATTTACTCTCGAGATTAACAGTGAAGACCCGATTTATCTTTGCCCTGAACCTTATGTAGTTATTTACAGCAATGCAAAGTAAGTGTTAAATGTTTCTATTTTGATTTAATAGAATTTTATACCCACTTTGCACTGGTGTAAACATCTAAGCGAGAGGTTGTATTGGGGCTTGAGAGTATAAGCTTTGATTTTTCCTGTCAACTCTCCTGGTCACCAGGTTTTCCCTGTGTGTGCTTTGCAGACATTGGCATTGTTATAAAGAGTAGGGTGATACATTGTTCTCCTTATCCACTGAGGTCAGGACAAGAAAAATTGCAGCAAGGGAGATTCAGGTTGGGGATTAGGACAAACTTCCTACCTGTAAGGATAGTTAAGCATTGGAACTAATTACCTAGGAAGGTTGTGGAATATCTATCACTGGAGATTTAAGAACAGGTTAGACAACCACCTGTCAGGAATGGTCTATAATACTTAGTCCTGTGTTGATGCAGGAGACTGGACTAGAAAATCTATCAAGGGCCCTTCCACCCCTACATTTTTATGATCCTATGTGAGTATCTCAGCTTTCATTTAAAAATAGCAATTTTCTAGCCTTTGTGGTTACTGACAAAAGCATCGATAGTAATATCCTGCCTGTTTGCTGTATCCAGCTGTTGTCTCGTCTTTTACTCATATTGTAAACTCTTTGACATATGGACTATCTTTTTGTCATGTGTTTGTACAGCACCTAGCACCATGGGGCTCTGATTGGGGCCCCTAGGTGTTACTGCAGTAAAATAAATACAATCATCTCAATAGCATGAAATAAGATCTATTGACTGACAGTATCCAATCTGTTGCAGTGAATCTAAAATACTGCCTAGGAGTGCATTGCTAAAACGTCGGAAATTCCAATATTACAGTCCACCAAGCATAACAGCTGCTGCACACAGCCCTGCAGAATAAGTTCCATGCATCATGTTTTTGTTCTCAAGTTACCCTGGATGGGGGAAACACATATGTTAAAATTTCGATGTCTGAGAGAGCGTGACAGACAGGGTAGAAGTACTGAGGACTGACCACCACAAAGCCCCCAGAGACAGCATTTCTAGATGAACTTCAAAAATTCCTTTACAAAATTTCAAAACACAAAGTTCCTGTGTGCTCAAAATGTTGATCCTGATGCACATCTTCAGTGCCAAGATGCAGGGAGGGCAATAGTTGGGTTTGCCACACCTAGTGCTTAATTTGTAATGAAAGATGTGTCAGAGCTCAAGTAACAAGGTGCCGGGGCTCAAGCAATTTTTTTTACAATCATAACTGATGCAGCAAACCCAGAGGTGCCGGGGCTATGAACTGCCAAGCCTAGAGGTGCCGGGGCTCAGCCCTGGCAAATCCTGTCACAAATTAAGCATGGGCCATACCCTCATTTCACATTGCTACTAGTAGGGAAAAATGTGGGGGAAGATGGGTGGGAGGAGGAACCTAACCTTGATTTGTCCCTAATTGTGGCACTGCCCTGAAGTGATTTCTTCTTTCTGTTATGCTTATAAGAAGCACATGGGATCTTTTTCAGGGAAAAAGGCAATACGCCACGTTTATTGGAAATACAACAATTAGCATACATATTCAATCTCTTTCTCTCTCTCGCTCACACACCACACACACACACACAGAGTCCAGCCAATTGATGTTATAGTTACCAGTCCAGAGTTCAGATCAATCTAGTGACCAGCTAGGTTGATCACGGGTAGAGAGAAGCCGGGTTCTGTCGGTTGTGACATGATGCTCTGGGGAAGTCTTAGTAGGGGAAACCCAAAGTATCATGGCAAAGCACCCTGTTTATATAGTGATAACTCATTGGGACCAATGAGTTTTGCACTGTCATGCTGTAATCAATTGCCGTTCGACGAGTGCTTGTTCTCTTAGAGTGTTCTTCTCATCCTTTATCTTGTTCTCTCAGGGAGTGATTTTGATCACAGCTGGTTTTGATCACAGCTATCTTGTCCCCATTGATGTGTGCCTGCCACATCTTTTAGAGTCATCAATCTGCCCTCCTCTGACATCTCAATAGAGGCATGTTGCAATCTCCTGGCGCTTTTACGTCCATCCTCGATTCCTCCCTAGAACATCTGGTCTGGTGATGGCTTTCACACTTATCATCTAACAGACACATTCCTCATTCACACACAAAACAGGATTGATTTACACAAAGCATTTGAACAGGAACATTAAATTGCAACGCAGGAGAAAACAATCATTGCATTCTTTTACTTATTTCAAAATGCTAAACATACAACAAAATGGTGACCCTAAAGGTCTGTCACTGCCTTTAAATCAGCTTCAGACACAAGATTCTGGCTGATGCATCTCTACCAATAGCACATTAGGCCATTCCTTTCTGCTTTCAGAAAGGGTGACTGGCAGGATATGGTCAAATCATACATCAATATATTTAATGCATGCTACATTATTATTTTTTATTCTTCATTCTAAATTATACAAAATGCAAACATAAAATCCTACTACTACACTTCTTCCTGCATGTACGAACTTGAATAATCAAACCAAAACTACAAGAGAGATCCTGGAGGATGGAGCTGAATATAAGTGTCCTTATCTCTTGGTGACATTTTACTACTTCTCACAGAGCCAGAGATACTATTAAAACACTGGCTGATTGTACAAGTTAGAGTCCCTGCTCAGCCTTGGAAAGAAGACATTGTAGAAACTGAAGTGTTCAATCTCTCTGAAAGCTAAGGGGTATTTCCTCTGAGCACGCTTCCCATGGCGAATTCCAATATCACTAATAAAGGTATAAATCCAGAGTATCTTCATTGTCTTCAGAATCTGGGTCTGGAGAATCTGAGTACTTACATAATGTTGTATCGTGGTGTCAAAATAACAAGCTTCCCAAAAATTGTGTACCTGATGCAGTTATTTCCCCAGCTGTTTCCTAGAAACTCTATTGATTAATTTAATAAACCTGGGCGCTAAGCCCAGAATTATCCTTAATAATAATGTTTTTCTACTATCCAAAGATGATTTCCTTTATTGGAACTTAACGTTGTTTTTATAACTGGCTCCTTTGATTACAGGTATTAATAGGTATGGTTAAAAGAGAAAGGAACAGAATTTTAGATCAAGGCTGAGCAAGCCATTATTCTTACTTCCTCAAGCCAGTATTTGTATCAGAGTACAATAGTCCTGGCTCCCCCTTAATAAGGTACCAATAATTTTGCAACGCATAATGCACTTTCAGCCTGACAATTAGCCATTCATTCATTCAACCAGTATTATTCAAGATCTGCCACTGGACAAAAATGTTAACTTCACAGTTTGTTGATTGATATTCAACAAGAAGTATAGACTCTTGTGGGACTAATGAAAATGATGTTACGAAGCACTCTAAACAACTCGGGCATGCTGGCACTGCATTTCAGGGACAATTACTAGTTTTATTTTTTTCCCCAGGCTATATTCCCAAATACAGAATTGAGACGGGGAACCCGACATTGCTTGTTCAAGCCAGCAAGTGTCCCGTGGCATGTGTTTAAGTTCCTTGCTGCAGCGGAGCCTAAGCAAGGTGTAATGCCAGTAAATTCAAGGTTTGCCATAGCACACTCTATCATAAAACTGCTCTGAGCAAGATCAGAATCCATCCAGGCATCTCACGCTATCATATGCTGTTGAGATGCCTCAGACCAAGCAGAGTGGGTCACAAATAATCATAACTGCCTCTCTATCTTGCAGATATTTCCTATATGTTAATATTTATACTAATAATGATCTTGTTACTAAATTAATGTTCTAGACTGATAGCTATTTTAGTTGACTTGGTTAATCAGAGTCTGCTTCCATTAATAAAAGTGAGCCAAATGGCCAGTGATATTCTGCTTGAGTGCCTGTGAATCCTTTGCTTACCAGTTATTGAGTAAGCTTGTGATTTGCTTTGATACACAGTGCCGTTACCATTTGCTTGATGTCTGCCGCATAGCCATGGCCTACACTACGAGTTGAGGTCGAATTTAGCAGCGTTAGATTGATTTAACCCTGCACCCGTCCACACTACGAAGCCATTTTTGTGGACTTAAAGGGCTCTTAAAATCGATTTCTGTACTCCTCCCCAACGAGGGGATTAGCGCTAAAAATCGACATCGCCGGGTCGAATTTGGGGGTAGTGTGGACGCAATTTGACGGTATTGGCCTCCTGGAGCTATCACAGAGTGCTCCATTGTGACCGTTCTGGACAGCACTTTCAGCTCAGATGCACTAGCCAGGTAGACAGGAAAAGCACCAGGACCTTTTGAATTTAATTTCCTGTTTGGCCAGCGTGGCAAGCTGATCAGCACAGGTGACCACGCAGAGCTCATCAGCACAGGTGACAAGGAGTCACAGAATGGCAAAAGGGTTCCAGCATGGACCGAATGGGAGGTAGGGGATCTGATCGCTGTATGGGGAGATGAATCCGTGCTATCAGAACTCCGTTCCAAAAGACAAAATGCCAAAATATTTGAAAAACTCTCCAAGGGCATGAAGGACAGAGGCTATAACAGGGACCTGCAGCAGTGCCGCGTGAAACTTAAGGAGTTCTGGTAAGCCTAACAAAATAACAAAGAGGCAAACGGGCACTCTGGGTCAGACCCCCAGACATGCCGCTTCTATGATGAGCTGCATGCAATTCTAGGGGGTGCCCCAACAACTACCCCACCCCTGTACGTGGACTCCTGCAAGGGAGTCTCACACAACAGGGATGAGGATTTTGGGGATGAGGAAGATGATGACGAGGTTGAAGATAGCGCACAGCAGGCAAGCGGAGAAACCATTCTCCCCGATAGCCAGGAACTGTTTATCACCCTGGAGACAATACCCTCCCAACCCGGGCTCCCGGACCTTGAAGGCGGAGAAGACACCTCTGGTGACTGTACCTTTGTAAATATAATACATGGTTTAAAAGCAAGTGTGTTTAATGATTCATTTTCCCTGAAGATTTGGGATGCATTCATGGCCAGTACAGCTACTGGAAAAGTCTGTTAACGTGTCTGGGGATGGAGCTGAAATCCTCCAGGGACATCTCCATGAAGCTCTCCTGGATGTACTCCCAAAGCCTTTGCAAAAGGTTTCTGAGGAGGGCAGCCTTATTCCATCCTCCATGGTAGGTCTTTGAGCAGGGATGACCTCCTGAGGTCCCTTCCAACCCTGATATTCTATGATTCTATGACACTTTACCACGCCAGGCCAGTAGCACATAGTCTGGAGTCATTGCATAAGAAAGCATGGTAGCGTATGGTTCCGGTGTTTGCTGGCATTCAAGCAACATCCGTTCTTTATCTCTCTGTGTTATCCTCAGGAGAGTGATATCATTCATGGTCACCCGGTTGAAATAGGGGCATTTTATTAAGGGGACATTCAGAGGTGGCCGTTCCTGCTGGGCTGTTTGCCTGTGGCTGAAAAGAAATCATCCCCGCTTTTAGCCACGCGGTGGGGGATGGGTGAAGTGATCATCCCAGAGAATTGGGTGTGAGGGGGGGTTTAGTTGGGTTTGTGCTGCATGTTAACCCGAAAAACGCAGCCCCTCCTTTTAAATGGCCAACCCAACAGATGCTTGGTATGGGAAATGAGGGTGCTGCTGTTTGAAAGCATTCCCACATGTTATGAAGGTTAAAGAAGCCAAAAGACTGTGGCTTACCATGGCTGCCTGCAAGCCGAAGTCTGTTGCCTGGCCCTGCGTGTGTGATCTCTCACACCAAACCAGCAGGCCCTCAATATAACAGGCAAAATGTGACCTTGTAAAGAAAGCACATGTGTTATGTAATGTTAACAGCAAGGTTCACCCTGAAAGAGTCTACCCATTGTTCTCTAAAATGTGTCTTTTTAAATACTACTCTCCCTTTTTTTCCCTCCCACAGCTACAAATGTTTCAACTCTCCCCCTACCATTTCCGTCCCAGAGGCTAGCGCAGATAAGAAGGCAAAAAAAATGCACTCGTGATTAAGTGTTCTCTGAGCTCATGCAGTCCTCCCGCACTGAAAGAGCCCAGCAGAATGCGTGGAGGCAGACAATGTCAGAGTCCAGGAAAGCACAAAATGAACGTGAGGACAGGAGGGACGTGCGAGAGGATAGATGGCCTTATAATAACGGTGCACTTCTACACTCTGCATTCATTTGATTTTCAGTTGCGTGAAAAATAGGATTGCTGTTGACAATGGAATATATTTGAGCACAAAATTATTTTGTAATTTTAGGAGAATACATTCAAGCATTAGCCCACAGGAAGTCAGTCATTATCTGTGAATAATGACTGGCTGGTAGCAAACAGCCCAAAGCAAAGCCAACATTAATTTTGTATCCAAACGTTAGCAGCTAAAGTGTGGCCAAGCAGCTGTATTTGTAAATCAGCTGTCACCTAAAATGTCACAAAATGCAGGTCATATTGTGAAGCTGCAATTCTGTTTAAATGAGCATCAATAAATAATTGTAGCATAGTGTTAAACTTAAAATCTGGCTGGCCTTGGGGGACTTGTTTCCCATTTGTGAGTGAATAACCAGCCTACTGCTGGTGAACCCATGCTGAAATAGGTTTTTTTTTCTGGACTCTGGTATTTAGAACATTACATATTAATGAAAAGGAAACAGAGAAATCTGTTAATGGAGATCTCTTTTGTATTTTACATCTTACTTTATTCAGTGTGGAGTTCAATTGGGTATTTTTGCTGGCACAGGATATGCACTTTTTCTAGACTCTTCCATACTGTTTAAGTGGAGAAGCAGTGTGAATTTGATAAGATATCAAGCAACTAGCATTTCAGAGTTCTGGCCAGAATCATTTTTGTAATGCATTTCTTCATGCAGCAGAGATCAGACAACCTGCTGCAACTCTGGGAGCAACAAGGAGAAAATTCCGAGATTCTGCATTTAGGTCTGTGAAGCTGGAGATTAAAGTACCACCATTCCCCACCCCCTTAAACCTTGTTGATTTACATTTGCGCATGAGCATAAGGGCCCATTACATTCAAGGCTGTTCTCAGTTGGAAAAGGAAGATACCAATTTTTGGCAGATGTGATTGAAGCTGAGGTTTCAGGAAGTCAGCTCCAGCAGCCAGCAATGGGGAAGCCTGCTTACCTACTGCTACTCAAAAGATTAGGAGACTGCAGACTGTGTCCCCACTAAGAATCTATTTGTTTAGATTTATTCGTATATTTAAAAACAAAAGAAATCTATCCCAAGCATCTGGCGCTTTTAATATATCTTTAAAATCCTATCTATTAATGCGAGACAGAGGGCTTGATTCTCCAGTCCCTTGCACCAGATTAAGATAGGAGTAAATCTGCTCAATCCAGTGGAGTTACGTCAGTGAAAACAGACCTGAGAACAGAATTGGGCCTACCAAGTCCATACCAAGAATGAGTAACTACAATCAATCAAGTCTTGAAAATGCCTATACTATATTTGGATTTTATAACATTTGAGGAACAAACAATACTGAACAAGTCTGCATCATGGTTTCTCAACCTTCTACATAGAAACCCTTGTATTTTGGCATCTTTCAAACACTTATATACAGGGGTGGCAGGTTTGTAGAAATGTTGGGGGTGCCCAGAACCCGCCCCTGCCCAAACTCTGCCCCCCACCTGCCCAAGACTCTGGGAGGGAGTTTGGGAGGGGGAGGAGGTCTGGGATGTAGGCCCTAGGCTGGGGCAGAGGATTGGGGTGCAGTCTTTGGGAGGGAGTTTGGGGATGGGAGGGGGTGCAAGGGTGAGGGCTGTGGGGTGTGGCTGCAGATGAGGGGTTTGGGGTATGGGAGGGGCTCAGGGCAAGAGTAGGGGTGTAGAGGGGAGGGCTCTGTCTGGGGCTGGGAATGAGGGGTTTGGGGTGAGAGTAGGAGTGTGGGAGGGGGTGAGGGCTCTATCTGGGGCTGGGAGGTTTTGGGGGTTAGAGAGGCTCAGGGCTAGGGCAGAGGGTTAGGGTGCGAGGGGATGAGGGCTCTGGCTGGGGCTGGAGATGAGGGGTTTGTGGTGTTGGAGAGTGCTCAGGGCTGGGGCAGAGGGTTGGAGTGCAGGGTGATGAGGGCTCTGGCTGGGACTGGGGATAAGGTGTTTAGGGTATTGGAGGCGCTCAGGGCTAGGGTAGAGGGTGAGGGGGATGAAAGCTCTGGCTGGGGGTGTGGGCTCTGGGGTGGGGCAGGGCTGGGGATAAGTTTGGGGTGCAAGCAGGCTGCTCCAGGATAGAGGCCAGAGAGGAGGACTCTCCCCAGCCCTTTCCCTGCTGGCAGCAGCGAGCTCTGGGGGAGGAGCCCCCCTTTCCCACCCCCCCTCCCGCAGCACACTCACCCCCACCACTGTCACTGCATGTGCTCCTCAGGCCCCTTTCAGGTCCAGGAATCTCCCTCGCCTCCCCCGTGGTGGGTGCCGGGAGGTGCTGCGTGCGCCTCTTCCCCTGCTGTAGCCTCACTGGGGGTGGGGGATGGGGCTGCCTCCTTGCCCAGCATGGGGCAGGAGCAGTGACTGCAGGCAGGGGGTCCCCCTGGGCTGGTGGAGGGTCCCGCTGGAAAAGGGAAGGGTCTGAGGGGGAAGGGCAGGCTCAGTCAGTCTGTCCTGGCAGTCGAGATGGGGGCATGAGGACCCTGCGATAGTAGTTGCTGCAGGGAGGCAGCATGGAGCTGCACGGAAGAGGCAGAGGCAGGGATGCTCTGCTCCGGGAAGGCGCATGGGGGGGGCAAGAGGGGGCCGGGGAACACTTGGGGGAGGTGCGGGGGTGGGGTGGCAGGTGAGGGCGGGGGGGACACCCAGCCGCAAATATCGGCGGACCTGGGCACTTGAGTTCTGAATATTGCTTGTGCTAGGGCACCACGTGGAAATATAGCTCGCCACCCCTGCTTATATGGCCCCCACTACCATAAACTCTGAGTACTTCACAATCTTTAACTCATTTATTCTTAAATTACAACACCCCTAAGTGGCAGGGAAGTGCTATTATACCCATTTTAGAAATGGGGAACTGAGGCACAGAAAGACTAAGTGACTTGCCCAAGGTCACACTGGAAGTCTCGAGGAGCAGGGACTTGAACTTGAGTCACTGGCCAGCATTCTAATCACTGGGCCATCTTTCCTTTCTGTATTTTATTGACAATCAAAAGACATATAAAAAGACACTAACAAATGCTGTTCACAGCCAGGGATGCTGGAAAATTTTTTATGGTGGGGGTGCTGATGATGGAAACCATGTACAAAATGTTTGTTATTACTTCTTCAAGCCAGGGGGCATGGCAGCACCCCCAGTACCAGCACCACGGTCCACAGCTGTCCTAAATATATGCTCAGTAATTTAATCAATAGCTCATACCATATTTTACCCTCCTCGTCAATGAGCCGATGATGCAGGAATTCAGCATATCCCAGCCCAATGGGTTTGGAAGAGGGAATGGGAAAAATATGTCTGCATGATATTCTTCCTCCCCTTCTCTCCACCAGGCCTTAGCAAGGGCAGAGATTGTTAAAGATTCATACTTGAGAAGGAGGGGATAAGGACAGGCCAGTGATGGGGCTAAAGTGAAAGGCTACCGCAGGGGTGGCCAACTTACAGCTCTTCAGACGTTAATATGCGGCTCCTTGTATAGGACCGACTCCGGGGCTGGAGCTACAGGCGCCAGCTTTCCAATGTGCCGCGGGATGCTCACTGCTCAACCCCTGGTTCTGCCACAGGCCCTGCCCCCACTCCACCCCTTCCCACCCCCTCCCCTCAGCCTGCAGTACCCTCGCTTCCCCCTCCTTCCCCCCGCCCCTGAGCCTCCAGCGGGGCTGCCAGTGGGTCGGAGGCTCTGGGAGCCAGGGGTGGAGGGGGAGGAGCTGGTGGGGGGCTGCTAACATATTACTGTGGCTCTTTGGCAATGTACATCGGTAAATTCTGGCTCCTTCTCAGGCTCAGGTTGGCTACCCCTGGGCTAGAGAGATGGCATCATACTCCCACCAAGACAGAGAAACTCTATGGGTAAGTTAATACTGACCCATAAGTCAGCATTAACCTACCCATCTCTACCATCTGAGAGAAAGGACTCACCCCTGGCAGTAAAACTTCAGTAGACACCAGCTTGAAAGAAGGCTAAAGAGGGACCAGGAACCCAATGCCTCACTATATGTTTGTATAGTGCCAGAGCCCTGAGTTTCTCTCACTTGACATGCCCCAACATCACCAGCCCCAAGAGTTCACAAGTCATGGGTCAGACCCCCACAAAGACTGCGTGATTGGAAAAGAATCATGGATGTTTTAGTTAAGAGATGAAATCATTATTTTTGGCCTGTCTGCTGAATTCTGAACTCCTCGGACTAGTGTTGCCAACTGTCACAAGTCTCTAGAAAGTGATTTTGGCACCTGCTAGAGGACCCAGCCAAGACTGGGGTCCTATTGCACTAGGCACCATACAAACACATAAGAGGTACCAAATCCATGCTGGAAAGCTTAGAATCTGGTGCAAAACATAGTGGTGAGTTTGTGACAGATCCACCAAACTCAGATATAGGAGATACCAAATATCCATTAGATGGAACAACTTTTAATCCTGCCCAGTTCAGCAGGAATTAAAAGTGGTTTCCTGCAGCTGGAAGGCTCTAGAGCTCATTAGCACGGTCTTGGGGTATCCAGTCCCATTAACACTACATCTTTGAGAATTAGGCTTGTTTTCTGGAAAGATAAGGTTTATTAAATCAATTCTAGCCTCTTTGGAGCTGACACATGCAGTCTTTATTGTCTTGGGACACCTAGGCAAAATCCTCCAAACACATTCTCAGTCTGCCCCTGGTCTTAAAGGGGTAGCTGCCATTAACCAAAATGCAGACCCCAAAAATGCAACAGTAAAGCAAATATTAACAGTGTCCAAAGTCACCTCTCAGTTCAATATTTTGTGATTACAAAATTGTTTGAACAATTACTCTAGGGTTCTTATATGTATATAAATATTTTTTCGCCCCCACATAGGTCAGTCATCAGCAGATCCACAGTAAAAACATCTGCCACTTCAGTTATAGGGGTAATAGGAAGCAAAAGAGAGAGATGCACATTAGGCTTTAGCTTCTATGGGGACAAACCTCTACCAGGAGACACTGCACACACTTGCCAGTGGGTTACACAAGTATTTGTGGGGCTGTAATGGAATGCCAGGTATGAAGAACCTTTGATTCATTTCCTGGCTCTGGGAGCAGATCATAGTCTAGCAGCTACAGACATCATTGCCAAATATAACAACTCCCCCATCTGGCTTGTTTGTGGGGATTCAACCTGTGACCTTTGGAGATTAAATGTGTATGAGCCACTACCACTCAAACTAAATAACCTGTTCCCTCAGCATGTAAGAAGTAGCAATCATATATGGTCTATAACAGCTACTGAAGGGTGACATGGCACCAGACTCAGTGTAAATCACAGAAGCACCTAATTTGAGCTGCTACTTGCAAAAATAAAACAAAAACCCTGTGAGATAATGCAGATAGGAGTCGGCTTTAGTATATTAAAGACTGAGGTTCTATTCCCAGCTCTGTCTGAAGTGGCATCATGCTGACTTTCAGTTATCTTAGCTAGTGAATGGCTAGTTATTCCCCTGAGATTGCAGTGTGAGGCCTTCCTTCATAATATTTCTTTGCTTAACAGCCCCTAACAGCTGTCAGTGAAAGAGCTGGGACTAAAATACATGGTTTCCGGGTTTTCCGTTTAATGCTTCTTCTGCCTAGATTCTCCCTCTCCCAAGTTGTGCGAAGGCTGGAATCTTTTGCTGCATTGCAAGCTTGCCTGCAGTAGGGACCACACCCATCATATCCCCTGCAACATGAGCTGTGAGGAGTTGTGTATGCCAGGTGGGAGAATCCCCAGTAGGGGACTTGTATCAGTCTCCACTTCTTTTGCACCACCCGAACAGCGCAAAAGGAGCGGAACATGAGAGAAAGTCTGCCCTGAAGTATTGATTGTGACCCTTTGACCTTTTGAAATATTACATTCACCACTCAGACTGAGAAGGATGGATGCAATTGACCCAAATCAAAAAGAAGCCTATAACTCATATAAATATGCGGCATTCCCAACCAGAAGTGTTCAAAAAAACCAGGAGCCAGGCCCTAAATAAAAGTCATGATTTTTAGCTTAAAAATCCATGATATGTTAAAGAAATTGAGTTATTTTTATTTGCCTTCCTGATTGAGACTTTAGGGTGCTCTTGGGTCACGTTTTCCAGCTTTTCTCCATAACACGAGGACAACAAACTTATTTTTTTAGAGAATCTACTCGCTGAGAAACTCACCTTTTAACACATTTCCAGGAGCTGGAGAATATAATTGAGTGTCAGCAACAGTGAATATAGTACAGTGAGGTGTGTTTTTGAAACAAATATGATTTATGCTTATGTTACCCAAACCAGGAAGAGAGTTTACTACCAGCATAATGCTTCCTGATGGGTGGAGATTATACACTATATGCTATTGTCTTACTCAAGCATCACCATTTAACTTTGCTACTGCTCAATAATTTTTCCATTTACTATTGCAATAATATAAGTATTACTGGAGTGAAGCTATAAAATTATTTCTACATCAGACTAGTTCCCCAAAAACAGTCAATATTTTAAAGTGTTTTTAACAGATAGGGATTAGATCTTCCATAGGTCTGAAATATGCAACTACTGTATGAAGTAAGAGTAAGCAACTCTTCAGCCGTAAGTTTCTATAATGGTACTGGGTTTTTTTCTTTATTGTGCTTCTAATTTTCTTCTTTCCCTCCCATTTTCCAGGTTTGCTTTCTATTTGTAAGGATGTGGGTTTCTGTTAAACATAATCCAGAGTTAAAATAGCCACTCTCTCCCTAAATAACCTTCACCCCCAGAAAAAAATATATGCTGGATATCTTCATGGTATTTGAAAGAATGCAGCTTTAATGTCTTATCCTGGATTCCTTGCCCAAATCTCCCACTGATTTCAGGAAGAGATTGAGGAGCACAAGAAATGCAAGACCGAACCCGCTGTGAAAAGGCAGCTTACCTTTCCACTGACAGTGGTGGATGCTGCCTCAGTTTACCCACTAAACAGTCTCCCTCGGGCTTGTTGGGTGATTTGTCCCACCAGCCAGATCGAACAATCCTCTCCGTCCAAGGCAAACCGTCCAAATGAAACAGATGACTATGCTGAAAAAGAGACCTTAATCCTTCTTGGGCCACACCTGCTCTCCTAGGTCTGTGCTATTTTCACCTTTTTTTTTTTTTTTAAAAAAAAATCAGAAGGGTCATATAGTCTCTCACACACACACACACTCACCCCACCCCAGGGTGCAGCTCCTCTGAGCGCTTGTCCTTGGTTGCAGGTTTTTCACAACCATAAGACAGCAGGTGCCCTCTCTCTACCATGGATCATATCCGTAGAATCCTAGACCACGAACCAGCTGTCTCAAAACAACACTGCTTCACTTTTCCCCCAGTGCTTCCAGGGTTGTCAGAGTTCAAGAGCACAGTTAAACACAAGTGAACTCACATAAGCCTGTGGTAGGACTCTTCCTCCAGGGAGAATGCCCCCAAAGTAAGTTTTTATTACTAGCGTTAAAGCACTGGAGGTCTCCTTTCCCTCAGGAGAGGTCTCCTTTCCCTCAGGAGAGGGGCCAATGGGCAGCAGTCACCCAAGCAGTTCCTAGCTTCTAACAAGTCCTCCCCAGGAGCTGAGGACTGAAGCCCTGCTCTCTCTCTCTCCAGTCTGCCACCAACTGAGCTGGGCTTCTCCTTGTTACATCCTCCCTCCAGGCCTGACATGCCTTTCAGGGGCAACACAGAGGGACTGCTCTCACCCAGAGCAGTTCCTTAACCCTTGTCTGGCAATTGTGTGGTCTGTACACCCTGTCACACTGTGGCTGCCCATAGATGAACCAGGCACTGTCTCAGCATACAACAGCCTCCTCACAGAATGACAAAAAACTATAATAGAAAAGAGAACAGAAAGGGAAAGAAATGAGTGAGAGGGCATTAGTGTTTCTCAACTGTGCTATTGAATGTCTCTTTCATGAATTCTCCTCACCAGGAATCAAACTGATGGGGTATGGTTATGGTACTCTTCCAAGTTTCTCCCGCAAAATAAGATGGTAGGGCTTGGTTCCATCTTAAGGGGGCGGGGGGAGAATGAGTGGTGGTATCTCCCACACACCATCTATTTGTGGTACCAAAATAAGACATCTCTCATATAGTGAGTTGTCTGGAACTGTGAGCCACACTCTCCATTCTTGAAGAGAATGCTGGCATATATATTATCAACACTAGGCATCTGAGTTAACACCTTGGGGCAGTTCATACCTCTAAGACTTCTCATTCCAGGCTCTCGGCATACATCTCTGTGTCAGTTAACCTCAAAATTCAGAACTGAGTGTTTTTTCACAACTGTAACAGCCTGAGACTTCCTTTGTTTTTTAATGAAATCTGAGATTCTGGAGCACCAGATAGAAGGTTCAACGACTTACTGGTATATAGGCATATATCCTGCCCTTCACCTACTTCAAATATAAGGACTCAGTGTGTGGAACATTGGCAGTCAGATATAGACAACCCTCTGTCTCTTCCATCTCTCTCCATATTAGATTTTTTTCTATAGCTTTCATCCTCCCCATAGTATCTAAACACTGGACAATCCACTGTATTATACACAAGGAGCTAAATTTTCAAAAAATACATGCACAGTTGTAGACCTAATTTTTGGACACAAGTCAATTACCATGACTGTACTCACAATTACAGTAATTGCATGGGCAAATGACCAGTTTCATGTGTAACCAACCATTTGCATGTGCAGTTTGACTGTGAGCAAAATCATGGTAATTGTGTGAACATTTTTTCTGAAAATTCAGACCAATATGCCACCTAGTGACAATGCAAGTGATCCTGGAAGCCAAATACAGGAACTCGGGAGGTTTTTCCACAATTTTAAGTTGAATACCGAAAGTATCTTCTCTTGCCTCCTGGGTGTACTTTTCAGTGAGACATGATCTCACTGTTTTTATTATGCAAGAAAGGCTTTGGAGTCTATGGCCATGTGTTTCACAATTTGACTGTCAGATTCCTGAGAAGAGCAGTCAGGGCCAAGGATCAGAGCAGGGTCAAACCTGAGACTGAGTAGTGGAGAAGTTCCAGGCCAATGTTAATACCAAGGATCAAAGTCAAAGTCAGCGTTTAGGGTCTACGTCAGGTGGTGAGGTCCAAAACAAGGCAAGGACCAAGGCAGCAGTTCACAAGCAGGAATGAATATGGCAGCTGCAGAAGACCCACCCTGTTGTCTGAACAGTTTCTCAACTGCCCCTTGGGTTTAAATAGGGCAGGGAGCCAATCAGGAGCAATGAGGCTGCTGCCTATCAGACCCCTTGAGGTGGGACTTCACATGGTCTGTGTCCACCACATCCTGGGAGGTGGAGTGCAAGCTAGTTATTGCTACTGCTGTGTGGCAGCATAGTTTTCTACCTAGCAGTTCTGCAGGCCTAGGTTCAAGAATTTAGACTTTACATTGACATCTGTGCTAGTAGTAATGCTGTCACCCTTCTGGCCATAAAAGTTCTGACAAACATATCTATGCCGCATTCTTGTTTTTTATTCATTTTAAATTAATTTGCTTTATCTTTGTTTGTCCCCCTTTTGTGTTTCCTTTCTCTAAATATTCTAAATGCATTTATTATCTGTCTTGGTTATTAAATAGTCTTCCTCAAGAAGCACCCAAGTATTTAAAAATAGAAACAATAGTCATCGCTGTCTCTCTTCCTGCATTACAGGACGTTAAGTAAAATAACTTGTTTAGTTTACAAGAGTACTCATTTATGATTGTATATGTGTGGGTGTGTGTGTGAGAGAGAGAGAGAGTGTACAGAAATTAATGAAGGCAAGCTAAATTGAAGAATTGACTTAAGCATTTAGTTCTGCAAGTGGTTAGTACTTACCCTGACCATGGGAAAGAGGAGGTCACTCACCAGAGCAATAAGTGTTATCTCTGCAATACACTCTTGTCTGAAATTGTTTTTTTTAAATTTTCCCTTTATTTTTTTAGTAGTTGAACGTACACAGTATTTGCTCTCTTTTGTCTCTGCTGCCTGATTGCATACATCCAGTTCCAAATGAGGTGTGTGACTGGTCAGTTCATAACTTTGGTCTTCGTAACTCTGAGGTTATACCGGATGTCAAAATGGCATTAGTTGTTTCTGAGTCTCCGATAACTCAGAAGAAAATGATCTTGAATGCTTATGGCTCAATCTCCTCACAGATAAAGCACAAGATGGGGTATTAGTTGGTGTCTGCTACAGACCACCAGATCATATGAGGGAACAGAATGATCACCTCCTTACACATTATCTATAAAGCATAGCGGGGGAAAAGCTTGCATGATTATGGGACACTTCAATTTGAGTGATATATGCAGGAGGTCTCATGCTGCCGGTACTAAATATCTTTGGAATTTCTAAACATTATAGATAATTTCCTAACTCAAAAACTGTTACAGCAAACACAGGGGTATTCTTTATTAGACGTTGTCTTAACAGATAAAGAGGAACTGATCACAGAACTAAAAATTAATGGTAGCTTAGGGTACAAGTGATCATGACATGAACACATTTATAATGTGCAAGTAGAATAAAGTCCAAACCACTAATATATATATATATACTTAATGATTTAGTAGGGCCAATTTTACAAAACTGAAAATAATTATGAGCCAAATCAGCAGGAAGGAAGAAGTTAATCAGAAAAATGTGAATGATAAATGGAAATAACTTAATAACACCTTACTAGGAAGCCCAAAAAGCCACAATCAAGGGAAAAGGTTGTACTAGTTAAAAAACTGACCTGGTTTAGAGTGAAAATTAAAGCAGATTTTATATATATAACAAATGGAAGAAAGGGGAAGTTGATAGTAATGAATATGAATCAGAAGTCAGGAATTACAGAAAATTGATAAAGGAAGTAAAGGAGAAATCTATGGAGAGCAGAGTTAAGGAAAATAAGGAGGGTGGGTTTTTTAAGATATTAGGAACAAAAGAAATATGAAACAATGGTATTAGTCCATTAGTAGATAGAAATGGTAGAATTATCAATAATAATGAACAAAAAGTAGAAGAGTTCAACACATATTTCTGGTCTGTATTTGGGGAAAAACAGACGATATAGTTTCATCATATGGTACTGATAACACACTTTCCATTCCACTAGTATCTCTGGAGGATATTAAACGGAAACTACTAAAGCTGGATCTTTTTTAAATCAGCAAACTTGCATACAAGTTTTTTTTCAAAGAGATGGCTGAAGAGCAAGCTGGAATATTAATGCTGATTTTCCGTGGGTCTTAGGGCACTGGGGAAGTTCCAGAAGATTGGATGAAAGCTAATGTTGTGCTAATTTTTCAAAAAGATAAACGGAATGACCTGGTAATTATCAGCCTGTCAGCCTGATATCAATCCCAGGCAAAATAATGGACCTGCTGATCTGGGACTTGCTTAATAAAGAATTAAAGGCAGGTAATGTAATTAATACAAATCAACATACATTTATGGAAAATAGATCCTGTCAAACTTACTTGATTTTTTTTATGAGATTATAAATTTGGCTGACAAAGATTATAGTGCTGACGTAATAAACTTCTATTAGGTGTTTGACTTGACACCACACAACATTTTGATTAAAAAACTATCATGATATAGAATTAACATGGCATCATTAAATGAATTAAAAACTGGCTGACCGGGATGACAAATGTTTGTAGAAGGCTCAATGCAGGCTAATATTGATATTATAGCTGCAACTGACTCGTTCAATTCAAACCCTTCAAAGCATAACATTTTGAATTGATAAGCTGCAGTACAAGCCTTCTAACTGTAAACAGGGAATTGTCATCAAGCGGGTGTGTTTTCAGTGGAGTCCTGCAGGGATCGATTCTTGGCTGTATGCTATTTAACATTTTTATCAATGACCTGGAAGAAAACATAATATCATCACTGATAAAGTTTGCAGATAACACAAAAATTGGGAGAGTGGTAAATAATGAAGAGGACAGCTCACTGATTCAAAGCTATCTGGATCACTTGGTAAACTCGGCGCAAGCAAACAATATGTATTCTGTTAGAGTGCTTATTCCTTCACCCTCTTACTTCCCTGGTCCTTCTCGCATGAACAGAGAGCAACAATACCCGAAGTCCGAAGGTGTAAACAATTTGATGTTTATTGGGGTGAACTTCCAGCAAGCAATGATTCCAATTTCCTTCCTAGCTCTGACACCACATAGCTTTGCCTGTGTCCCTGTTCCCATTCCCCCCCCTTAGCAAAACATGATACCAATTCCCCCACCCTCATTCCCTGTTTCCATTCTCCCCCGCCTTTCTTCCTGACTGACTGCAGACAGTATAGTAAAACTTGAGTTCTGCTTAGCTATACTTTAACCAATCATTTTACTGAAATTAAACTAACCAATTCTAACATATTGTAACATGATTATTTAACCAATTAAAGTGGTGGGGTATAATTGGTTAACACCCAACAAAATTATTTATACAGCAGACAGAAAATCATAGAACCAGACAGCGATTATACAGACAAACAATAGGGAAATGGGGACTACAGTGGTAAAACAACAAAGAAATGAGGATTTCACATCCCAGCTATTGATAAATGAGTTTTTGCCAGACTGGATCCTATCAAACTAAGTTTCCTTTTACATCTTCTAGGCACTTCCCATTCTCTGGAGGTGATAGGGAGTCCAGGAGAGCTGGCTGTATTTCAAGGAATCCCTGTTGAGGTTACAGGGACAAACCATCCCGATGAGTCGAAAGAATAGTAAATATGGCAGGCGACCAGCTTGGCTTAATGGTGAAATCCTAGCGGATCTTAAACATAAAAAAGAAGCTTACAAGAAGTGGAAGGTTGGACATATGACCAGGGAAGAGTATAAAAATATTGCTCGGGCATGTAGGAAAGATATCAGGAGGGCCAAATCGCACCTGGAGCTGCAGCTAGCAAGAGATGTCAAGAGTAACAAGAAGGGTTTCTTCAGGTATGTTGGCAACAAGAAGAAAGCCAAGGAAAGTGTGGGCCCCTTACTGAATGAGGGAGGCAACCTAGTGACAGAGGATGTGGAAAAAGCTAATGTACTCAATGCTTTTTTTGCCTCTGTTTTCACTAACAAGGTCAGCTCCCAGACTGCTGCGCTGGGCATCACAGAATGGGGAAGAGATGGCCAGCCCTCTGTGGAGATAGAGGTGGTTAGGGATTATTTAGAAAAGCTGGACGTGCACAAGTCCATGGGGCCGGACGAGTTGCATCCGAGAGTGCTGAAGGAATTGGTGGCTGTGATTGCAGAGCCCTTGGCCATTATCTTTGAAAACTCGTGGCGAACGGGGGAAGTCCCGGATGACTGGAAAAAGGCTAATGTGGTGCCAATCTTTAAAAAAGGGAAGAAGGAGGATCCTGGGAACTACAGGCCAGTCAGCCTCACCTCAGTCCCTGGAAAAATCATGGAGCAGGTCCTCAAAGAATCAATCCTGAAGCACTTACATGAGAGGAAAGTGATCAGGAACAGTCAGCATGGATTCACCAAGGGAAGGTCATGCCTGACTAATCTAATCACCTTTTATGATGAGATTACTGGTTCTGTGGATGAAGGGAAAGCAGTGGATGTATTGTTTCTTGACTTTAGCAAAGCTTTTGACACGGTCTCCCACAGTATTCTTGTCAGCAAGTTAAGGAAGTATGGGCTGGATGAATGCACTATAAGGTGGGTAGAAAGCTGGCTAGATTGTCGGGCTCAACGGGTAGTGATCAATGGCTCCATGTCTAGTTGGCAGCCGGTGTCAAGTGGAGTGCCCCAGGGGTCGGTCCTGGGGCTGGTTTTGTTCAATATCTTCATAAATGATCTGGAGGATGGTGTGGATTGCACTCTCAGCAAATTTGCGGATGATACTAAACTGGGAGGAGTGGTAGATACGCTGGAGGGGAGGGATAGGATACAGAAGGACCTAGACAAATTGGAGGATTGGGCCAAAAGAAATCTGATGAGGTTCAATAAGGATAAGTGCAGGGTCCTGCACTTAGGATGGAAGAATCCAATGCACCGCTACAGACTAGGGACCGAATGGCTAGGCAGCAGTTCTGCAGAAAAGGATCTAGGGGTGACAGTGGACGAGAAGCTGGATATGAGTCAACAGTGTGCCCTTGTTGCCAAGAAAGCCAATGGCATTTTGGGATGTATAAGTAGGGGCATAGCGAGCAGATCGAGGGACGTGATCGTTCCCCTCTATTCGACACTGGTGAGGCCTCATCTGGAGTACTGTGTCCAGTTTTGGGCCCCACACTACAAGAAGGATGTGGATAAATTGGAGAGAGTCCAGCGAAGGGCAACAAAAATGATTAGGGGTCTAGAGCACATGACTTATGAAGAGAGGCTGAGGGAGCTGGGATTGTTTAGTCTGCAGAAGAGAAGAATGAGGGGGGATTTGATAGCTGCTTTCAACTACCTGAAAGGGGGTTCCAAAGAGGATGGATCTAGACTGTTCTCAGTGGTAGCTGATGACAGAACAAGGAGTAATGGTCTCAAGTTACAGTGGGGGAGGTTTAGGTTGGATATTAGGAAAAACTTTTTCACTAAGAGGGTGGTGAAACACTGGAATGCGTTACCTAGGGAGGTGGTAGAATCTCCTTCCTTAGGGGTTTTTAAGGTCAGGCTTGACAAAGCCCTGGCTGGGATGATTTAACTGGGAATTGGTCCTGCTTCGAGCAGGGGGTTGGACTAGATGACCTTCTGGGGTCCCTTCCAACCCTGATATTCTATGATTCTATGATTCTATCAGGACAGGATTGTATTCCTAACAGCCCAATAGCACCTTATTTTAATGTGACTAGTCTGGAGTATAAGGATGTGACCATACATTTCCCAGTTTATGGCTGCCTCTGCTGCTTAGCCAAAGATCTTAGCTTAAGAACACGGCCTTAGACTATCATAGTGAGAGAAGGCCTATACACAGGCAGACTGTGATTTTGATTCTTGTTTTGTACCACTATAACTAGCTAAGTGATAAGAATACACCTAAATTCTTAAAGTATAGGCCTTTGCAGACAGGCCTGAATATCTATATCCTAACATATTCCAATACAGTTAAATGTAAACATATACATCTAGGAGCAAAGAAAGTAGGCCATACTTATAGGATGGGGGACTTTCTCCTGGAAGGTAATGACTCTGAAGAAGATTTGGGGGTTGTGGGGGATAATCTGCTGAACATGAGCTCCCAGCGTTATGCTATGGCCAAAAGAGCTAATCCAATTCTAGGATGCAAAAACAGGAATTGAGTAGGAGTAGAGAGCTTATTTTACTTCTGTGTTTAGCACTGGTCAACCGTTGATGACAAACTGTGTCCAGTTCAAGAAGGATGTTGATAAATTGGAGAGGGTTCAGAGATGAGTCACAAGATTGATTAAAGAATTAGAAAACATGCCTTATAGTGATTGAGTCAAGGAGCTCAATCTAGTTAGTTTAACAAAGAGACGGTTAAGGGGTGACTTGATTACAGTCTGTAAGTATCTACACATTGAGAATATTTAATAATGGGCTCTTCAGCCTAGCAGAGAAAGGTAAAACATGATCCAGTAGTTGGAAGACAAAGCTAGACAAATTCAGACTGGAACGAAGACGTAATTTTTTAGCAGTGGGAGTAATTAACCACCGGAACAATTTACCAAGGGTCATGGTGGATTCTCCATCACTGACAATTTTTAAATCAAGATGGGATGTTTTTCTAAAAGAGATGCTCTAGAAATTATTTTGTGGAAGTTCTATGGCCTGTGTTATACAGGAGGTCAGACTAGGTGGTCACAATGGGCCCTTCTAGCCTTGGAATCTATAAATAGAGAGGAAAACAGCTGGAGCATTTGGAACAACATACAGCAAGTTCAACATACAGTTCAAACACTATACATATTTGCAATGCAAAAAAAAAAGTCTCTCCACATTTCAAGCAGTACAAATGTTTAAGAGAATCTGGATTGATTTTTATTGTATCTTCCCAACAGAGAAGCTTCTTATTTTGCCATCTGTTAATGTATAAAAGGTGAACAAAACAGAGTTAATTTGTGCAGAAATGAGATGGAAAAGTTTCTAGAAGAAAAAGCTTGTGCACAGCAGAAGTAGACAGAGTCAAGGACAGAATTCCTGAGCATCTGTTCCAGTATTTTAAGGCTTGGCCTCTTGCAGCTTTGGGACACATCAGCAGTGCCGAGAATTGATATGAGACAACAAAATGTCTCTGCCAGGAATCAGGAGAACAAGAAAGCAATTGTCTAAGATGTCATACACTGTAAATAGACCAGGATGACCTTTACAAATATTTGTACACGGCTCAGTACACTTGTGGGATTATATTGATACTACAGCTGCAATTGACAAGTTCAGTTCTGAAGCACTTAGAGGAGAGGAAAGTGATCAGGAACAGTCAGCATGGATTCACCAAGGGCAAGTCATGCCTGACTAATCTAATTGCCTTCTATGATGCGATAACTGGCTCTGTGGATGAGGGGAAAGCAGTGGACGTGTTGTTCCTTGACTTTAGCAAAGCTTTTGACACGGTCTCCCACAGTATTTTTGCCAGCCAGTTAAAGAAATATGGGCTGGATGAATGGACTATAAGGTGGATAGAAAGTTGGCTAGATTGTCGGGCTCAACGGGTAGTGATCAATAGCTCCATGTCTAGTTGGCAGCCGGTATCAAGTGGAGTGCCCCAAGGGTCGGTCCTGGGGCTGGTTTTGTTCAATATCTTCATAAATGATCTGGTGGATGGTGGGGATTGCACCCTCAGCAAGTTTGCAGATGACACTAAACTGGGAGGAAAGGTAGATACACTGGAGGGTAGGGATAGGATACAGAGGGCCCTAGACAAATTAGAGGATTGGGCCAAAAGAAATCTGATGAGGTTCAACAAGGACAAGTGCAGAGTCCTGCACTTAGGACGGAAGAATCCCATGCACCGCTACAGACTAGGGACCGAATGGCTAGGCAGCAGTTCTGCAGAGAAGGACCTAAGGGTGACAGTGGACGAGAAGCTGGATATGAGTCGACAGTGTGCCCTTGTTGCCAAGAAGGCCAATGGCATTTTGGGGTGTATAAGTAGGGGCATTGCCAGCAGATCAAGGGATGTGATCGTTCCCCTCTATTCGACATTGGTGAGGCCTCATCTGAAGTACTGTGTCCAGTTTTGGGCCCCACACTACAAGAAGGATGGGGAAAAATTGGAGAGAGTTCAGCGAAGGGCAACAAAAATGATTAGGGGACTGAAACACATGACTTATGAGGAGAGGCTGAGGGAACTGGGATTGTTTAGTCTGCAGAAGAGAAGAATGAGGGGGGATTTGATAGCTGCTTTCAGCTACCTGAAAGGGGGTTCCAAAGAGGATGGATCTAGACTGTTCTCAGTGGTAGCTGATGACAGAACAAGGAGCTATGGTCTCAAGTTGCAGTGGGGGAGGTTTAGGTTGGATATTAGGAAAAACTTTTTCACTAGGAGGGTGGTGAAACACTGGAATGCGTTACCTAGGGAGGTGGTGGAATCTCCTTCCTTAGATATTTTTAAGGTCAGGCTTGACAAAGCCCTGGCTGGGATGATTTAGTTGGGGATTGGTCCTGCTTTGAGTAGGGGGTTGGACTAGATGACCTCCTGAGGTCCCTTCCAACCCTGATATTCTATGATTCTATGAAACCTTTCAGAGCATAACGCTTTGAATTGGAAAACTGCAGCACAAGCTCTGCATATCTAACAGGACTGGCCCAATTTTCAGTGGTGCTAATTACCTCCAGCACCTATTAAAGTCAGTGGGAGATGGGGGTGCTCAACACTCTGAAAATGAGCCATCTTGTAGCAAATATTTTTATATTCTTTGTAGAGAATTTAGTGCTGGTGCAAGGTGAGTGACTGATAACCCAGCAGAATGATCTAAAAGGAACAAGCAATGCAATTGTCCAGCCAGGCAATGGATGTGGTTTAATTAGGCTGCAACTTTATTCACTTAAAATATCTGAGAGTCCCCAGCAATAAATTGTACAGTGCAGGTCATCATTATTTATTAATTATTTTTTCATAATCTCCAATTTGGTCCCAGACATCCCATTACTGGAATCTCACCATCCTCCTCTTGTATGAGGCTAAAGGGGGCTATAAAAGGGGTACCAGATGTAGGAACCCTGAATCCCACGTCCTCTGCTCCCTTAAAGGGGGGCTAGTAAAAAGAGGAGGGTTAGCTTCCGGCTTACGAAATGTAGGAGCCCAAACCCCACTTCCTTTGCTTCCTTAAGAGGGAGGCTAGAAAAAACAGTCCACTGTACTAGACATAGGAGCCTCAAAACCCCCTTCCTCAGCTTGCTTAAGGGATGCCATCCTTGAAATCCTTTTCTAATCCCTTCTGTCCAATAACCATATTCCTGCCTTATTTAGTACTGCATTGGACATCTGCCACAAGGAGCATGTATTTTAGCTTGGCTAAATTTGTATTTTGTATCTGGATTTTGTACACCCCTCCTCCCACCTGTGTGCGTGACAATTCAAACCTAAATGCATATAAACATGTACATACAAATATGCAGCTCCCTGACCCCATCCTGATCCCGTGTACCTGTTCCCCAGCTCCCCGCTATGCTAGCATTCCAAGGTATGCTGGCTCTTCCCCTGCCTCTCCCGCATACCCCATCTCAGCAGTCCCCCCTCTTCCCCAGCCCTGCTTCCCTCCTGGAAGGCTCCTGCAGCTGCCATCTGTCTCCAGCCTGCAGAGACAGGAGGGTTCCTGGACCATGGTGGGAGGGGCCAAGTCTGCTGATGATGAACTTGAGAAGGTGGCACCTCTAATGTGTTGTACTCACTCCATGGCTCTGCCCTGCTCAGAGTGCACAGAGGCACTCCAGTACTGAAGCATCCGCTAGAGGCCAAAGTGGGGAAGTGCATCCCACTCATGGAAAATTCCTGAGATGCCTGTAGTTCTTTGCAAGATTGTGAGCACCCCCAGAAATGGCCCAACATTGCAATACTCACAATATCATCACGAGTGCTGGCAACACAGCATTTCCAGACTATTTTCCAGAAGAATTTCCAACAACGTGGATAATCAGTCCCAAGACAGGCTCTCTTCTTGCTCCCTCTGCTGGCATGAGCCTCGAGAAGTTAAAGCAGGGGTGGGCAAACTTTTTGGCCCAAGGGCCACATCTGGGAATAGAAACTGTATGGCGGGCCATGAATCCTCACAGAATTGGGGTTGGGGTGCGGGAGGGGGTGAGGGCTCCAGGGTGGGGCCGAGGGCTCCGGGGGGGCGCCAGAAATGAGGAGTTCAGGGTGCGGGAGGGGGCTCTGGACTGGGGAGTGGGGACAGGTGAGGTCTACGGATGGGGGTGCAGGCTCTGGGGTGGGGCTGGGGATGAGGAGTTTGGGGTGTAGGAGGGTGCTCCGGGCTGGGACCGAGTGGTTCAGAGGGTGGGAGGGGGATCAGGGCAGGGGTCGGGGGTTGGGGTGAGGGGAGAGGCTTAGGGATGCAGGGTCCAGGCAGCGCTTACCTCGAGCAGCTCCTGGAAGCAGTGGCATGTCCCTTCTTCTGCCAGAGTGGGGCCATGCCACTGCTTCCGGAAGTCATGTGGAGCAACCCCCGACCCTGCTCCCCGGCTGGATGAAAATAGCTGGCAGGCTGGATCCGGCCCATGGGCTGTAGTTTGCCCACCCCTGAGTTAAAGGCTGACAAAGTTGTAACTATCATACAAGCTTTAATGATTTTCCTCTTTCTGCTTTTCTATTCTAACAGTCTTCTTACAGAAGTGACATAAGAGTCAATGAGTTCTCCAACTTCCTGAGAAATCATCGTTCCCTTATTAATTTTAAGGGGGGAATAAAACAGTGCCCTTACTGTCAAATGTGTTTCCAAGATTTAGGGTCCACTCTTGTGAGGTGCTGAGCACCCTAAGCTGCCAAGAACTTCACTCAGAGTTGAGGGCCCTTAGAACATCACTGGAGGTGTTGAGCATATGCAGGGCTTGGCCCTTATATTGTACAAAACATTAAATATAGTTGATGAGATCGGGGAAAATCAAGGCACTTTGCAGACCTCACAGAAAGGCTTCAGAGACTCTCTTTGGGAGCTACCACCACAGTTCAAAAACCTCGGAATTAAGTCAACGATCAGCTCAGTCCATGGAAGAGATTTTATTTGTATTGGACTTCACTTTTGGAAGCAGCCCTTTAAAAACCAAAAAGGAAATATAAAAATCTTGTGCCACCCAAAACACTGCTCAGTAACGATGGAAAATATAACTGAAGAATCATTGCCATTCTAACTAGGAGTTCAAAAACCCCACAATCAAGGAGAACCAGCCAAGACAATCTTCGATGGCTCTTTCAGGATATATTCATTTATTTAGTCACACTCTCCCACTGTTACAGAATACAGAAATCATTAACCATATACTTTTGACCAGCAAAGTAAAGTCCCCAATTTAAAGACATTGAACCAGATTCTGCTTCAGTTATCAATGTAAATCTGGAATAACTGCACTGATTTCAGTGGAGATACTCCATATTTACACTAGTGTAACTGAGAGCAGAAATTTGGTCTCATCAGAATGAAATAATTGTACTATAAAGAGAACCTACAATTGTTATTATTCGTCACTAGAGTGAGTAAGCGCTTGATAGTCTTCGATATTAAGTTGTATGAATCATTCACATTTATCCAGTGGAGATGTCAGATATAAAGCAACACCTTGTGCACAAATCCTAATGCTGCATCACTTCTGAGAACCACAACACTGTTTTGTTATTAAAACTTTCACAAACTAAACACTACATGAAGTGGCAAGATAAGCTATTTTCCACGCTATTATGAGGTGATCAGAAATTATTGCTGTGTTGAGGTGCTATGCAATGAGCCAGAACTAGTCAACTAACAATTCTGAACATGAGAGGGAATTTCAGATCAACTATTTTTTCTTAAGCCTCTGGCCAGTGTTTAGCAGGCAGATGGATACAAGCAGTTCTCGGTTACAAATAACAAGATTAAATGGATTTCATGACTGAGACTCAGTTAGCATTTCATGAGTTTCCGTGGAGTCTCTAAATTGTGACAGACTTCTCCTATTCTATCTAATACGGAATTCATTAGTGTCACAATTCTCCCAGCCTCACCTTCCACAGCTACACTTTCAGTTTCTGGAACAGCCAAGCTGAAATTCTGTTCCCCTGGCACCTTCTCAGATGGTCGTTATATTCTTGTGTCAATACGACTGCCAATCTGTGAACATTAGTATCCGTGTGCAGCATGAAAGGGGTTTTGAAACATGAACAGGCTATGAGAGGAGCAGTCAAGTCTGTAAATGCCAAATCACACTCTGTCGACCACTGAAATGGTTCTGTTTTCTCACTCAGCCTATACAATGTTTCCTGATATTGGTGAACTCACAACTGAACTTTCTATAATAGCAGCAGAGCCCCACAAAACTCTGCCCATCTGTGAGTGTCTGAAGAAAGGGGCAGTTCTGCACAGCCCCTGTTTTCCTTTTTCACTTGAAATTCCTGCTTTTACCATTTGCTGTTTGTTAGAAACATTCAGTGAACAGACAGAAATCACAAGAACTTTACCACCTAAAATTCCCCTGAGACGCTGGGTCTCAAAGCAGGTTTCAAACCACTCCCCATCCTTCCCTTGCTGGAAAGCTAAAACAACAAGCAGCTGTTGTCCAGGAGGCAGGAGGACAACTTGTTCATTTCAAATCCATTGTCCAGAAATAATTTGTTTCACTTGGGCCACATTTTTTTTTTTTGGCATTTCTTATGCAGTTATTGGCTATAATGGAATCCAAACCACTTATTAGCTCATCCGCTATCTTGACTACCCAGACTTCTTGCTCAATTCCAGAGATTTACTTTTCAAACCCAGTTTTCTCCATTTTTGGACAGTTGCCTGTTCCCCAGTCCCTGTCTCTATTTGAGACCAGTTAGATCTTTTTAGCATTCAATAACTAAACTCCTTTTACCGTTGTTTAACTGCCAAGATCTAAACAAAGACTATGGGGCTGATCCTTGTACCTTCAAGCTTTGCCCCTTCAGCTTGATGTTCCCTTATTTGTCAATGGGGACTTTCACTAAACATTTGTGATCCTCTGTACTGTCCAGCCTTATGTTTATAACAATCCTTCTTTTTGTGGCCTAACTTTTTCAGCACCAGCATTTAACTAAACTGCTTCCCTTAATGTTTGCCTCATTGCCAATACCCCTTGTTTTGCAAATCACATTTAATAATGTTTCCAATGCATAAAAAGTGTCATGAACAAATTAGAATTACCAGTTCCACTGTGTAAATTACACACAGATCTGTACTTACACAGCTCATGGGGATCAGCTTCCGTCTTCCCCATTGGTGGCTACTTTCTTTCCTGGTGGGCTGCTTCTAAGAGACTGTGGCAAATTCCACAGACTCACAAAGTGTCATTGGTCTCCTTTTGGTGACTTTGAGCTGCATGTTGAAGTTCAGCTGAGCTTCTATAAATTGGTCCATTACTAGTTTGTCCTGGAAGTCCTCATTCAAATCTGGAATCTGGAACACAAGTCTCCTCAGGTTCTCTGTCTGTTGAGCTGGGTGCTCTTCTTTTCTTCTCCTTCTAGCCCTTAGCTGTGCCCTGGCCAGCTCAGACTAATGGCTGGCTCCACACTGCATGTCAAGAGCTTGTTCCAAATCTGAACTATACAGTCTGTTTTCTGGAGTGAATTCTGCAGCACCATCAGAGCTGGCCACTCAAGTTGGCTGCCAGAAAGCTGCCACTCTCTTCATCTCTCCATCCGTTCGATTAGGCTATGATGTACAACTGAGCCAATTCCCCCCTCCCCCCAGGATTTCATCCCTCAAAGATAATGGACATTTGTATTACTTGAGCTGGAACAAGCTGACCTCTCCCTACTGGGTCTCTGTGGGTTACAAATTGGGAAGAAAAGTACTGTAAAGTGTTCTGTCTTAGCCAATTCTCCGGCTGCCCTCATTCCTCAGCCAGGAAGTTGACATCCACAGGGGTCTGCAACACTTTTAATTCTTTCTCGAGGTTACTTTTTTGTTCCTTACATCCAGACTGGGAATTTTCTAGCCACTGCTCCAACTAAGTTTTACTATTTAAGACTGCCAGTTATTTCTCAGTCCTACCTAGGAAACCCCCAAATGTTGCTTTAATTACTTTTGAAATCTCTCCAGCTCTTCCTTTAAGTCTTTTTAGTTCCTTCTGGGACATCTCCAGCTTTTGTTTTCATTTCTTTTGGCCAGCATTAAATCCCAGTTTGATATTGATTTGCTTTGATTTTTGGGAGCACCTTCGTTATCTGTTCCCACGGGGGTCAGCAGGAATACCAGCTCATAATTTCTCTCTTTGGAAGCTCTCTCCTGCGACTAATACCAGTGTTCCCCCATTGGCATGAGCAGTTAGCCAATATTCAGGGCCTTGCCAGGTTGTTTCCATTAGGATGAGAAATTGATGATACGAGCTGGGTGATATTTTTCAGTGTAACCTTGTTTATTTACAGAAGTTTATACACATTCCTGTATTCCTGAGCACAGTAGAAACAAACAACTTCAGGAAGTTTCCTGGCTCAAAATTCCCCAAGTCTGCCACTCCAGCAACTGCTGTGCCCCAAAAGCAGTGGCCATCTGCTTCCTCTCAGAATCATATTCACAACTGCTTCTCCAGGCTTTCTCCTGGCTTTGTGCCCCTAGCACATAAACCAATATCCTAAGCCCTGTGTTTGCAATCCGGGAAGCCCTTCAGTCTATGCAGCTTAGCTCTGACCAGCCATATGCCTTGGACAGTCCCTCCATTGTTTGTAACTGTCTCTACTACATAAAGGGACTTAAATGTTCTTTCTGTAGAGGTTGAAAGAATGCGTGGCACACCCATTGACTTTAACTTGGTCTGTCATTGTCTTTGGAGCAAAGGCTTACCTGGTGGCAGCCTTTAGCACCTTTCTTAACAACAGGGTAGACCCTCTAGGTCATCTTTTCATTTGTTAATGTGATGTTCTTCATCAGAGGTCCTTACAAGCATCTGGTATTCTGCAGATCTCATAGCTTGGCCATGGACAGTCCAGTCAATATCTCTCACCATAAGACCCTGGTATGACTGGATATGTGCACCAGTTCAAGGGTTCTTCCACTCCTCAGACTCAGGCAATGTAGCTTACGATTGATAGGAGTTTGCCCTCCACTTCTATGAGTTATTAATTCACAGACATTTAGATAAGAAGAATCATGTCAATCTAAGTTTAACATTGTCCTCTACTGCTATCCACATGAAGCAAAGCTCTGGAGGGAAATCTTCTAATTTTAGTGCATTCTGTGGTAGGGGGAAATTATTTCATGAATAGAAGGGAGGAAGGGGCTGTTTTTGTGGAGTTTGATCATGAGTGGTTTTATGAAGCCTCATCTCTCAGCCAGAACTTTGCATAGTTCAAAGCCCTCACTGCTACCCTCTTCAGTTTGGAGTTACCCAGAATCAGGATAACAGAGTGCCCAGAAGGATAAGCAGCCATTATCACTACACAGAACCATCTGAAATAGAGATTGCTCAGGGCAAATACTTTTAATAAAAATGGCACTATTGCCACAAAATAAGAAATGTAGAAGAAAATGAAAGCAATCAGACCTCTAATTACACTGACATGAGCCTCAGTAATGGTGTCACTGGAGAGGTTTGTGTTTTTCTCCATCCTACTGGTGTGTCTCCACAGAGAAGTGATTAACAGTACGGCGGAAACAACAAATATAAAGAAAGGAAAGGAATATCCAAGCATGTACAAAATAACAAGGCCAGAAGATGAATTATGTCTACATTCCACTCTGGTGTTTCCTGACAGATTATTCTTTGAATTGTTTATGTGCTTTCTATCTATGACATTGGCTGAAGGGAGACAGGTGACCAAGGAGACCAGCAAGGAGCCCATGAGTAGCTGTGGCATTAGCCCTGATAGTCTCTGCTTCAGCCAGAGGAAGAGAGGTTGGCTGAAGTTGGCAATCTTCACGCAGTAGAAGACACTGAGCCAGGTAGCAAACCAGAGGCTGAGAGTATTTAGATACATCCAAAGAAAATAGAAGTTTCTCCATATATCACACTGTCCATTCAACACTGGAGATAATGCAAAGAAGATATTGTTAATGAATATTGTCCTCTGTAGGAAAAATGTGGAGATGCCCAGGCTAGTCAGGATAATGTCACAACAGGTCAGTTTTCTGCATCTGATCCACTCAGTGCAATTCACAACGATCATCAATCCATTTTCTATAATCCCTGTAATGAACTCAATTCCTAAAATGATCAAACCAATAATAATCGCAGGAAACATGGTTCTGCCTGTGGTCACTAATGCTTGCCCAGCTTCTGAAGCTCTTCATTAAAGTGCCAGGCTTCTGGTATCTTATTGGGGCCTGCACTGTCCTGCCTTTGTATCGCAGCCGAAAGTGAGATGGGAGATGTTTTCAGCTGTTGAACTTGGAAGACTCAGCTTTATTTGTTGGGATGCAAATCTCAGAAAGATTCTATTACGTTTGTGATGATCTACTCCTTTCTCATGCATTTTATTTGTATATCTACTTCCTCATTTATGAGCAGTGACTGTCTGTGACCTGCTTCACAGACTTTTTTCTATTGATCTTCTTTCCTGATTTTTATTATTGATTTTAATTATTGCTCCTTCATTTTCAGATTGGACTACTACTATTCATTCTATTTGGGGCAGCCCTAGATACCAGTCATAAGTTGCTCCTATTGCACAATTCAGCCATGGCTCTCTTTCTGTAGGTTCCAGTCATGGGAGATTTTATGGAGTCTCCTCTGTCAGCCTGCTCTTGGCATGGTTTAGAGCCCTCATTGCTGCTTTCTTCCTCTTGGGATTGCCTAAAATCAGGATAACACAGTGCCCAGAGGGATAAGCAGCCATTGTCACTCCACAGAACCATATCAAGTAAAGGCTGCCATCAGCAAATGTTTTTGATAAAAAAAAAGACCTCATGACACAAAATAAACAATACAAAATAAAAGGATAGAGCTCAGAGATGTAACAGCACTGTCATGAGCCTCAGTGCTGGCCTCCCTGGAGCTGCTTGCATTTTTTTCCATCCTCTTGATATGTTTGCGCAGAGAAGTGACTAACAATTGTATGGATGAATTAAAAAAATATAATGAAGTGAATGTACGTTCCAAGCATGGATGAAATAATATGGCCAACAGAGGAAGTATCCTTATATCTACATTTCACTGTCGTGTTTCCTGGTAGTCTTTACTGAGCTGCCTAAATACTGGCTACGTACACCCCCTGCTGAAGGGACAGAGCGATCAAGGAGACGAGCAAGGAGACAGGCCTGCCAACAGCAATTCCAGGCCCCAGGGCTAGGGCTGTCCCTAGGAGGGTGTGGGGCCCAGGGCGGAAGTGACAGATCTGTCACTTCCGGGACCGACTGCACTGGCCAATCGTGCCAGCCCACAGGGCCCCCCAAAGCACGGGGCTCGGAGCCCCTGGGCAATTGCCCCTTTTGCCCCCCTCCCCCCGTCAGCAGGCCTGCAAGGAGACCACGAGTAGTTGTGTTAGTAGCCCTGATAGTCTCATCTTCAGCCAGAAGAAGAGGGGTCAGTTGACACTGGAAATCTTCAGGCAGTAAAAGACACTGAGCCAGGTGGCAAAGCAGAGATTGGCAGTAGTTAGATACATCCAAACAGTGCCTTCAAATTTCTTTCCCCTCTCCAGTCTTGGTCCTGCTGTAACCTGCTGTTGTACTCCCCGTTTGAGATTCCTAGCCTGTTTTTTCCATCTCAGCTTCTCTTTAGCTTTGTGACTAATTTGTTCCTGAAATCCTCCAATTTTATTTCTTGTCTCCTGCCAATGACAAGACAAGGAGGTATTTAAAATAAGTACATCTTCCATTTGTTGTTTTACCTCCTTGTTTTGCTCTTCTTCTTTTTCTCTTTCCTCCAATTTCCTATCTGCCAGCAAGGAGCTGTTTCCATGCAGCCTGTTTTCAGCAGTTTGGCTTTTCAGGACTAAAAAGGTTAATATTTACTAACAAAACCATAAAGATGGCTCTCCATAATTCACACTCTGCACTCACCATTTGATGTAATATAAAGGGAACACTATTGATCAACATTGCACACTGTAGGAAAAACTGGAGATGCCCAACCTAGTCAAGATCATGTCACACACAGTTAATTTTCTGGTTTTGAGCCACTCAGCGCAAGTCACACCACACCTATTATCAACCCATTTGCTACAAACGATACAATGATTTCCGTTGCTGAAATAACCAAAAAGATTTTATCAAGTGCAGGAAATGTGTCTGAATCCATGGTCTCCTAACCCTGCCCACCTTGTGAAGATCCAAGAGCAAAATGTCTCACTGTAACGCTGAGGTGCTGATATCTAAATGGGGCACAACCTCTGCTTCTGCCTGTATATCACAGCTGAAAAGAATTAGTGAAATTTTTAGCGGTTGATCATGTTAGGCCCAGCTGCATGCCCTGGGATGCAAATCTCAGAAAGATTCCATTACAGTAATGATAACCTACTCCGGTCTCTTATTTATATTATGAGGCGATGTGCCAATGTTACTAGCCACTTCGCTGTGAACTTACTGACTGTGATCATGTTCAGTTTTTTTCCCCCTTTTCCAGCTTTGAAAAAATTATTATTTTAATTATTTGTACTTTTGTTTTCACTCTGGACTGCTGCAGTTCATGCTGTTTCAAGCAACCCTTTAAATCTACTCAGACTGCAGCAATGGCTCAACACAGAGTGACATGATTGCCACAACAGGCCTTTGCCCAGCTGAACCAGAATCTGCTCCACAATGCACACTGTTGGTCAAAAGGTTCACATCAGTTTTAATATTTAGCGATTTAAATTGTACATGACTAGTCTCCGCTTATTGGTCTGATTAATGAATATTTACTTTATGGGTGATCCTCAGACACCTCGTTGAAGATCAGAGCGTTATTGTGCCAGATGCTATAAACTTATAACAAGAGACATGCCCTAGTGCAAAGATCCTACACTCTAGGATGACCCATTTATAAAAGGTCAATGGGTGATCAAATATATATGGTTCCTGTAGGGGAAGGGTGTCAAACATACCTCCATGACATATATATTTAGACATAATCAGGTTATGCAGCAGCTAAGCTTCCATTTTGAAAATAGTAAGTTTCTTTCTCACATGGCTTCAGAGAGAACTTTCCAAATGTGAATGGAGTGTAAATTGAGGTCATGCTGTCTCCCTGAGTCTGCAAGATAGCCTGAAGCAATGGCTCAGACATATGGACTCCCCCTATCCTCTATTAATCTCATTGGCGTGTCAGCTCTAAACTCAAATGATGGCACTTCAGTGTCAACATTAACTAACCCAATGTGGAGCATTTTAGTGGATGGAATAGGAAAGGATTGGGAGTGAAGCCCTTGGTGGTGGGAATTGGTAGTTGCTGCAGGGAAGGAAATGCAGAGAGAACAACAGTGGAGATGCGCAAAGACAGAGAAAGAGGAACAAAGGGCAAAAGTAATGGTGGCCTAAATGGGGGTATATTGTTGCACAGGGATATTGAATCTGACAATGAACTGCTCAATAAATAACAAATGCAAGTTCACTTATTACACAAACAGCATTCTCCCCATTTTTCTCTGTACAAACATCCCCCTGATCTCAGTGAGAGATAGTCTGTGGACTGAGGAGTCTGTGACGTTCTGCATTGATATCCTAGCCCATACATTATTAAACATGGAATCCACCCCTCTCTTCCAAAAGAGTTTGACACACTTGCTTTAGGGCCATGTGTTTTCAAAAGTCTCATTGTAGAATTTGAGATTAGTGGGACTTCCAGTATTGGAGATGACTGAGAAGGACATTCTGGTATATCTTTAACTAAGACAAACCAGAGGATTTCAGAGCGTGGTTAGTGGTGGCATTTTCTGGGCTTAACTCAATTCTCACTTTAACCTTCTTCTAAAGGGCTTCTCTCTTATTAAGCTATTTGTACATATTTTTGGTGAGCCTAATTTTCAGAGGCAGCCTCTATTTTTGCAGGTGCAATCCATAACACTTGCCTAATTATCTAATTTGTGGGCACAACCCACAGATTTATGGGAAGTTACTCAACTAAGTGCTTAGAAAAAGCCTGGAGTTTATCACAGGAGCAAAACAGTGCCCAGGACAGAGCCTGTTTTGAGGGGCCCCTTTAAATGTCAAGGCCAATATCTACAAATAAGGCAGCATTTTTGTATCCCTCAGTTGCACATCATCTGTACGCAACAAACAATCCAGATGAACTCTAGCATTAGGAAACAACTAAACGTATACCATAATACACATAAACTATTCTTTGATAGATTTCTCTTCCTGCCCTCTCATTTCTGCCTCCTTCAATACCCTTCCCACTGCTCTGGAGCACTTGGAGAGGGGAAATCGATGACCATTTCTCCCTGGCAAGAAATCTCATACATGGAGCTGCACAGAAATTGACAGCTGTTTCACCAGCTGTTTATCTTGTCACCTACAGCAGTGAGTGCTCTGTGGGAATAATAAGAAGAAATAGTTGGCTGCAGGACTGCAGCCTGTGGGGGATGGACAAAGGCTAACAAGACCCAGGAGAATTTTCCCCATCCCACCAGCCCACATTTCAGAGGAGAAACATTCAGCACCCTCCACCCCCCAGTGCTATGGTTAGCAAAAGAAATTCTACCCCAGACTTTTAGGGGCTTCACTGGCTCCATCTGACATCTCACACAGTCCCCAGTCATCAGAGGAATTGAGCCACCAAGGAAGGGAAGGACATGGGGACCAGGAAAGAGATGGAGAGGCAGGAGATGGGCAAATTGAAGGGAAGATATTTGGGTAATACAAGGAAAAAACAGAGGAAAGGAAGGACAAATGATTAACAAAGATGGGAGAGGCTTGACTAGGGGAAAGTAGATTGTAGTTACATAAAATTACCAAAGGGAAAAACATGTGTAACACCGACACACTCCGGTTGTCAGTGAGCGGGACTCGTCCCCTGGGATCTCCGGAGCTTAGTGGATGAGCCTCTACTGTATGAGATAAAAGCCACACAGCCCTTAGTTAAGGCGGTAGCAGACTCATTAATCTCTCTCCAAGTGGTCTCGGTGCCACTAGATGGGACAGAGCACCACACCCAGGAGGTGTGTGTGTTACACGTACAACCTGACAAGAGACAGAATTATAACTGGAAGAAGTGTCTTCAATAGAAAAGGAGATGTGAAAATCATACTTGAAGGGAAAAATTTTAAAGTCATAATAATAGAACAGTTAGATCAAGGGATATAGACACACTAAAACAGAGGAAACCAAAGGAAAAAAGACTAAAATGGCAAGAAGGCAAGGAACAGGGAAAATGAAGAAAAAACAAAATCTAGTGGGACATATTGAGTAAAATTCATACCTAGTGTAAGTTGGAGCAGCGCCATTGAAGTCAAAGAAATGTACAAGTTATCTTTACATTGTCACGACACTAGAGAAAGTCTGATGCCAAAATGTGATCAACCAAAAATGCACAACTACTTGCTTTTAGGTATCGGGGATATGAATTTGAAGGAGGAGGGGGTGACAGACATTTTTTATAGATGGTCATAAGAGTCTAATAGTCCCATGCTTGTCTGGGGGAGGATAGGCTGCATTTATCCTCTAGGGTAAGAGCCATTAATTTGCAGGAATACATATTTTATACATTGCTGAAATAGTGATGTTTGATTTTTTTAAAATTTGTTGTGTCTTTTCCTTACTTCTGTTATGAAATATATGAGCACGTTGGAATCCTATAGGCTTGATGGAACTAGGCCCCCATTTTATGCTCTGCAGCTAATCTAGGGCCATGTCTACACTACAAAGGGCGTTTGGGGTGCAGGCAGGCTGCCCCAAGGCTGGGGCCAGAGAAGAGAACTCCACAATCCCCACCCAACCCTCTCCCCGCCGGCAGCAGTGAGCTCCAGGGGAGGGGGCCCCCCTCTCCTCCCTGGAAGCACACTCACAGGGCACCGTCACTGCACGTGTACCTCAGGTCCAGGAACCCCACCTCGCCTCCCCTGTGGTGGGTGCCGAGGGGGGGGGCGGGGAGAGGGCTTCCATCACATCCAAACATTGATGGAGCTGGGCCCCCTTGTTTGCATGAGAATGAGTACAGGACAATGGCACTGAGTACTGGCACTATTTTCAACAGGCGGTGGGAGTAACTGCTGAGAGTAACAAAGGCATAGACAGCACAGGTGCGGCTACCGTCCCAAAGCTGCCTGGACCTATATGCCTCTCGCCTATTGACTGCAATGATGCCTGCCAAAGTCATCGCAGAGTGGCGTGGGAAAGTGTGTTAACACACAGGAAGAAATAAGTCAGCCAGCCCTAGAAACCTTGAGGAGTCAGTGTACCTCCATGACAGTTTCATCAAGATCTCTCAGGAGGATGCAAGGGACATCCCTGTGTCACCAAACAAACTGCTCCACTTGCACCCCCATCCAAAAACTTACAGGGGAATGAAAAGCAGGTAACTCTATATCTGGTTATTGTACCACTACTTCTTCTCGTATGAGTAAAAGGAAGAAAAGTCGATACCTGTGTCCTGCTATTTAGGTCTTGGGCTGGGCGCCATCTTTACATTTAAAAATTGTAAGGAAAAATGCATGCACGCACTTACCAGAGGTCCCTTCCTTTCATCAGGCTCATCTGTGCTCGGCTGGTGGGACTGGCTGGACTGTGGTGGAGTCTCAAACAGGTCCTGGCTCGTTGCATAGCTGGACCCCCCCACACTCACCCTCTGCCACATGTTCACAGTAGGGAGTTGCAGCTCAGGCTCCTTGGAGGTAGCTACAGCGGTCTGTGGGGGGCTCTCTGCCAACTATGCCATGCTGCTTATTGTAAAAGCAGCAGGTCTGTGGCTCAGAACCAGATCAGTTGTTGTCCTCCCTGGCCCTGTGATATGCCTGCCACAGTTCCTTTGCTTTCTTGAGGCACTGCTACTGGTCCTGTTGTATCCCTTCACCTGCATCTCCTGTGCAATCTTTTCATAGATGCCATATTTCTACGACAGGTCTGAAGCTGTGCCGGACCAACCTCATCTCACTGCAGGCCCAGGAGATCCAGCATCTCCTGTCTACTCCAGGCAGGAGCATGTCTAGAGCACGGAGTTGGCATGGTCAGCTGGGCAGTTGCTCACAACAAGGGACAACTGCTAGGTGTGCTCACCAACCTGGGCAATCAGGAAAAGGCATTTCAAAAGGTCTTGAAGGGCAGGGAGAAGGGGGTATAGCTTCTGATCTCCGTGTGTATGGGGAGACTTTGGCAAACCAGTAAAGTGCCTGAAACCACTATGGCTTATTGCTAAAAGCAGCCAAGTCAGCAGGCTGTAAATTGGCCATTCAGCACTCTCAGTTTGACCAAGGCAGGAGCTGGGGGGAGTTTTGGGTGCCACAGAAAGGGCAGCTTGATCCCGCGTCCTTCCTCATAAGAATTGTGTTGAAGTGGCTGATACATGCGTTTTCAAAGAGTAGGATGTGCCCCAGGAATGTCTGTTGGGGCCTCAAGGCTGAAAACTCTGGAAAAACCCACACCTGCTTAATCAATAATCAGAAGGAACCTCTTGTTTGACTATTGAAACTGCTTACTTAACAAGTTTTCTTTAAGGGACATGTCATTCTATTACTAATGTATAAATAAGGGGGGAAAGTTTGAGGTAGTTGGACTCTTTTTGCAGTCCCCACCAGCAGACCGAAGATTTGGCCACCGGAAGCCACTCGAGAGCCACACTCAGCTTTGGTAATTATCAAGGGTTGGGGGTGTTTTACTAACCTTTTGCGGACGTGTGTAAGTGCTTGAGACTAAGTAAAGTTTAGCTTTAAGTGAAAGCTCTCTTGGGTTGTCCTGTTCGTGCCAGCCATCTATCGGTTGGACGGCCGTGTCTCCCCTGATTTATTTCCTGACACCGTCTTGCACACAGTAAAAGTTACCAAGAGCTTTGGGTTGAAAGAACCCCAGGTAACACGTGACCCCTGGGCAGCAGAGTTCACAATCGTGACAAGGTGTTCAGTGTTGGTCACTGAGGAACAGCTGCTGGAGAACTGTTAGGAGCGACACTGGTCATGCAGTGCCTACACTCACTGTGTTGAGCTCAGGACATTGACCATAGCTCACTGTTCTGGGGATGGTTTTACTGTGTCATCATAATGGAGCACTTGTATCAGCCAGAGACAAATTTTAGGGTTGACACAAACACAAATACGTCAACAGAAGTCAACTTGTGTGGATCTGCTTTGTAGTGTAGATGAGGCCTAAGTGTAAAGGGCAGCCCAGAGGTATATGAACTACCAAAACATTGTACCCTTTTTACTTTAAATCAGCTCTTTAAAATCTTCTCAATGGCAGTGCATTTATGGCAAAATATAAATAGCTGCAACCTGGTGCCTCACGGGGCCTGGTTTGACGAATACCGCCAGCTGAGGAGGACTCATCTGTTTGCTCAACCAGCACTGCCTTCCAGATAAAGTGTGTTTAAAACGGGTAAAACGGGGGGAATGTTCTTCCACTGGCTGATGGCACATGGACCCAGCTGCAGTCATTGCGAGGCAAATCAGTACTGGATTCCATTACAGACTCTCCATTTCACACCCACAACTTTGCATCTCCAGGTGGATTGTAGTTTACAGTAAATGACAGGAAACAAATCACTGGTTAGGTAGGTACTGATTTTATTATTTATTATTATTAATAATTTGCAGACAAAGTGTTCAGTTGTCTCTTCAGTTACTGGGGGAGGAAGTGTAACCACTTTGTTTGCAGCAGCTGGACGCATTAAGGATATAGGCCTAATAGGCAAGATCTCTCAATGATCCCACTCAAAGGTACTCTTCTGCACAATCAAAGACATTGATTCCTTTGGACTTTTCCCTCTAGTGTTAGCTAATGCAGCTGCAGGTCACTGGCTAAAAAGAAAAGTGAAAGAGAGTTTGCATGTAAGTCCCTAGCAAAAGAAATGATTCTTTGGCTCATATACTATGGCTGGGGCTCCAAATCTAGGAATTAAAGAGCAAGAGATGCTAGTTTCCAAGTGTGTGAGATCCCTGCACTGGGAGTGCTCTACCCACACTTGAGTAGCAACTCATTCTAAGCACGAGTGAAGGCCTGTCAAAATAGCTTCATTTCAAAGGGTTAATCTGTTTTAAAAGATCAGGTTGCCCAGACTATCATACAACACAGTCAAATCTCAGTAACTATTACAGGTAATAGCGTTTTAACCCTTACAGAGGGCTACACAGACATACAGTTGGCTTCCTGTAACTGGTTCTGCGTTGCTCAGGTGCTCTCTCCTCCGCTGAGGCACTATGACATAGCTGCCCAGAGCAAACGGAAACATACGTGGTTAGCTAGTGGGGCAAGTGTGGATGCCCAAACATGGGTGTGATAACAGAAATACTGGTGTATGGACACATATTGAACCATGGTACTTGTAAACTGGTTAAGGTGACTCTGCCTCTAGTCTAGGTACATCACAGCTAAACACTGTGGAATGGACAGAATGTTATTTCATACTCCAAAAACAGGCCCAGGGCTGGAGCATCAGGAGGTGTATTTTGGCACTTGTCCACTGAAGTCACCAGTGCTACAATGATTTACGCCCACCGAGGATCTAACCCCAAGCACTATCATAGAGCAATCCAGCAGACTGACAAAGGTCCAGAAGTCTCTCTCAACCTAGCTCCTGCCTTTCTTGCAGGGACCAGACTAGCTACAGACAGCTACAAGCTACAACACACCCGTGTATCGTCATTTAGATGTTCCCAATCACTTCTAGACAAGAGAAACAGCATAGCTGCTCCAGGAAATTCATTTTAGACTTTCTGCATAAACTTTCAGATTATAAACCCCTAAATTACAGGGCTAAAAATATATTACAGCCTAATTGTGCTGCTGCATAACTGACTAATAATATGGCGCCTCTAGTTTACTGATGGAAAAGTCCAAGATATAAATACCTAAACACTTTTTGCTAATATTATAGTAGGTATTTCTAGTCGACTTTTAACTGAAAGCTCTAAAAAATGTAGAGGCGATAAATAGGCCAGCTACAGAATGTGTGCGCTAGCCACAGGTTGAAACAAATCAATCTACCCAAGCCTATAGGTTTGCATGGAGAACTGCAATAACTCAAGTGCCTAAAACCTTTATTAGCCCAGATAAAATGGGTGGACATTATTGTATTGCTGCGAATTATACCTTGTAGGACACGCACACAAATGCTACGAATTACACCTGGTAGGACACGCACACAAATGCTGCAAATTATACCTGATAGGACACGCGCACAAATGCTACGAATTACACCTGATAGCACACGCACACCAATGCTGCGAATTATACCTGATAGATCACGCACAGTTCGAATCTAGGTTGAGGCACAGAAACAAAGTCCACAACTGCAGAGTTCCCAAAAGACACTAAGTTTATTACGCTCGAGCGTGGTGCCCCCCTGCTAGCCGGGGGGGACCCTGAATACAGATTATACAAAGGTTATATACTTTTTAGCAAAGCATGTTGCCCTCGTGCATCGGAAACCTTAGCCAATAAACAAACCCTTGTCTTATCTACCACCTATCCCTGCTTGGTGCATTCCTCGTGCTATACCAGTATGTTAATTACACAGCATGGTCCTAAAGCCATGCATCAGTAACTTTTATTATCAGAATGGGAGGCCTCACATCAAGGACAAGAGACAGGGAGTTAGAGACTAACAAAAACCAGATACTGGGAGTCAAGGCAGGCTGGAAACAAGGAGGAGGATTTTCACAGGGATTCAGTATCTAAGGATCACTCCTCCTGGTGTATGATGTGCTGGCATTTAAACAAAGGTGGGCCCCAAACCAAAATGGAGTCACATGTGCTAACTTTTTCTTAACAGTATTCAACACAGTGTAACGGATAGGACATGGGGCAGCACCGAATAATAAATTTTAAAAACAGCCAAGAAAACATTACTAAACACTTTTGACACACATACTGAGGGATAAGGGGCAAATCTGATTTGCTAGAAACATACATTTGACTGAGCCCCGGATCTTTAACAAGAATTCATGGATACCTTAGATGTTTAAAAGTATCAGCATTCATGGACCAAATGGCTTTTATTATCACCAGGATAGCTACTGTCACTCAATGAGTTTTTAATTTTTAGCAAAATCTGGTGTCAGCATTTTCTAGTAAGCTGTTTCACAAAGATCTTTGTGAGCTCCTTTCCCCCATCAGCATGGATAATAGTGCTTCCAAGGGTTCTGAGAAACTGAACTAAGGATTGTAAAATGCTTTGAGAATTGTAGAAGGAAGGCATCACCGAAGGGCAAACTTTTATTATTGTTTCCTTGGAATCATTACCTTAGACTGCAAAACCACAAATGATATGAATGCTCATAAAATAATCCTGTCCAATTCAAACCTCACCTTGTTGCTGCAGTGGTGCCCTCCCCTAGTAGAAAGCCTGAAGGAAGGTCCCAGGAACTAAAAAAACTCCACAAGTTCACCTCATTCCTCTAAATTCTTCCATCGAGGCCCGGGTTCCTTGCCCACCTCCAGCAGCTTTCAAATCACATGGATCTCCAGAGATCTATTTGTGTGGAGGAGGCCCTGTGCTTTTACCCTAGCTCTGGGAACTTCTGGCTCCACTGAATCCTTACAGCCAGGGAGCCTCCCAGGAACCTCCCCTAAGAGAGGAGAACACAGCTCTTGACTGCCCTTTGTAGATGTTCTGTGTGGGTCTGGGAGTGACTATAGGAAGAATGACATATGTTGCCGCTCGTTTATCCTGCTTTGACTCCAGAAAGGGGAAACAGTGTTGAATTGATGTCGTTTTTTTCCCCCGTTAGTTTAGCCTTAAAGTCTACATTTTGACTCTTTGGAAGAAAAACATTAGTTAGAAACATCCTTCTATCTTGTTTTTTTAATCATATGGATACCTCTACAGATCCATTCTTTTTCATGTGCACTAGACAGGTTTCAGTCCTGTAAACTGCCCTGCGGGTGTGGCACTGTATTCCCCCGCCCAGCCCAAGAAATTTAAATAATTGATTTCAAACACATTGAGACTTTGGGCAACTAATTTTAAAAAATTGTGCTATTGTGAATTTAGACTGCAATCAATAATGAACTAAATTATAAACGCTATTCATAAACACCACGGCTGGTAGGGTCTGGTATTTGAATTTTACAAAACTACTATAGGTGAAAAACAAAATATTGAAAATGAAGGCCCTGATCCCGCAGAGAAGTTAAGCAGGTATGTAACTTTACTCACCTCAATAGTCCCATTGACTTCAATATGATCACTTGTGCCTAAAGGTAAGCATGTGGCATAAGTGTTTGCCGAATCAGGAGCTAAAACAGTATTTTTACTAAAACACTATTTTCTCAGTGGCATAAAATCGATCTCCCTTCAAACCAAAATTGCTTCATTGTTAACAATGAACATGTTTAGACTTTCAGTGTATTAAAGTTATCAGGTACGTTTTCATATCAACGGGCCTAAATCTTGAAAACAGGAGCCTAAAGTTAGGTTCCTAAATATCGGTTTAGCAGCCTAAGGGTGGGATTTTCAAAAGTACCAGAGTGATTTAGGACCACAGGTCCCACTGACTTCAAACTACAAACCCTGACAGAGCAGTACAGCCTGGTTGAAGCATTTCAGTGTTCTTGACTTGGGGAAGTTATATCAGAAGCTGGTGTTGGTTGAAAATTTAGCACAGACTGTTTGCTCCTCAGTTTTCTGTTTCTGTTGTTCTCACAAGAAGAAAGTTAATGAGGACCTTTTTTCATTTTAAATGTGAAACTTCTTAGAAAAAAATCTATGTAAAATCTGAAATTCTACTAAAAATCAGGAAACGAATTAAAGAAACAAATACAAAACATCCACCTTAGCCACCAGCATAGACAAAAAGCCAATACAAAAATGGATGCTGGTGGACAAGAGTTTTGTAGGAAAGAATTTGTCAGCTGCAAGAAACGACAATAAGGGCCAGGAAAACAACACAAGCCAAGTTACTCTGATTTGTGCAATTATTTTTTATTCCACCACTTGGAAAGAGGTCCCCATAAATCAATACTCTGCCACCATTAGAGCGTGGTTGGTGAACATGAGTTATGCTGTGCTGTGCACTAATGGGTGGCTGGTAATGTAGGTTTCTTGAAGTACTGATGGATTATGGCAGGTATTGTCCCCTGAGCAGTACATTTTTTATTTTAATCATGCATTTTTAAAGTTATTACTGCCTGCCATGGAACTATGCCCCAGTTCCAATTAACAGTAGCCCCAGTGATCTTGATATGAGAGCTGTAGAGACCAAAGAAACAACTTCTAAAATAGAGTGAATTTGTAAACACCAGTGTGAATGCTCTGGAGTGTAGCAGACTTACATTACATGACTGTTCGTTAAAAATTAGCTACTTCAGTCCCCAAGGAGAGAAGGGGAACCAGACCCCCAGCCTGCACCCACTTCCTGGGAATATTCACTTTCATTTCAATTAACCTCAAAATGTCTAGCCTCCAGTTAGGTCAGGGATTACAACAATCTTGAGCAGCGCAACAGCTGGTTACATTCTTATATGTATGATTTATCCTTATTACATATAAGAATGTAACCAGCTGTTGACCCCATGTAACCCCGAGATAAGTGTGGAGAATATAGCACCACAGAGGACTCCCCCGTCCTGCCTGGTCAGCTGTCCCGAACAGCCAGAATCCTCTGGAGCCCCTCCGCGTATGCTAGGTTGAAGCGTAAATTCTTCCTTCCTTCCTTCAATAAAGCGTAGTTTACTATTCTTAGGCCTGAGTGTCCTCCTTTTGCTGGTATTTCCCCCCCACCCCCACCCTTGTGGGCACAACAACATACACTGTAACATCTTTCAAGAAAGAAAGACTATCTTTCTTACATTTAGGAAAATGCCATTTCCTAACTGAGTAATTTAATCTAAGTTCCAACAAAGCAGAAATACCTGAACCTTCCTAGTTCTAAACCACTGAATTACATATATATACACATACATTATATAAAGTTCCAGAAACACTTTATTTAAAAATGGAGTTGTAAATGCAAATAACAAAATAACATACATAATAAATGTAACAAAAATAAATAAGGAGAATGTGTCCATACAAAATAACACAGTAAATGCAAAACGCTTATTACAGAACAAAAGGGTGTAAATGCCTGAATGAACAGAAACAAAATCTTGTGCGGAGAGCCTAAATTTTTCCTAAACCATTTCCTATTTTTCATGTGTCTGGGAAAAAAATCTGTTCCCAAGGATTAAACAAAAGAAAGAATTGTGATGGTGGTTTTGGTGCACTAATTTTTCAACACCTGACCCTATTTTCAATTTATTTTTGCCCTTCTGCACCATTTCAAACATTTCCTATAGCCTCTGTAAAATAATGGAGTAGAATATTGAGTTGTACAAGAAGGATATTCTATTTTCTTTTAAATTTTAAACAAATATGAAATCCATTATACCACAAATTACTGGTTTTCTTACATCACTACAAAAATGTTTTTGCATTTTTATTAACTGGTCCAACTTTTTAGTGACTTCTGAAATCCTGTACAATTAAAAAATGTACAGAAAGTATTTTAAACATATGTTATATAGGATTATTGCTGAACTACTAAAGACCATTTCATAAAAGCTGCAAAACTGTATGTGTAACATTAATATACAGAGACTGATGCAAACGCAGGGAAATTCCAGTCTACTAGTTACATTTAACAGAAATAAGATTCCTCCAAATTAGTGTTCTGGAAATACAAGATCATTTACTTTTATTTTTATTATTTCCAAATGTTACGTTACTGGGACAACTTATATAGAAAATAGGTTTATGTAAGATATTTTAAATAGACTTGCTTTTCAGTGGTATAAGCAAGAAATCTACATTAGCAGTCTTCTTTCAGAGTCCTTTTAAATGTATAAGACAGAGACAGACTTACGAGAATTCTAAAGGAAAATATACAGAAGCAATTTATTTGCTTGGGAGTGAAACTGTTGATCAACCAAGTTATGACATCTATCTCCAAGTCTTCGGAAGAAAATTTTACCCCTCATGATCATTCCAAGAAACACACATCGCTTTTGTAAACTTACGTTGCATCTGAATTGGCAACTTAGTATGAGAACCCATTGCCTCAATATGCTTTTAAATGTCCCACACAGTTGTACGTGTAAACTTGTTTTATAGTTTCGACAAACATTTGGAGAGAAATGAGATATTAAATCCTTCTACTTTCATTCAGATCAAAAAGACATTTTGAACAAGATCAAAAAGTGCCAAATTGTCCTTTCGGAAAGTGGAATAAAAACACTGCTCTGTTGAAACAAGTACAGTATTATCAATTTTCTATGTACATCAGAAGACTGACTCCTATTGATATTGATATGTTCACCTACCACTCCCAGCAAATTCTTAGTGCAAACATAATAGTTGAACTTCGTAAACTCCAAGACAATTTACGCAGCAACAAGGTTATATAAATCACAGAACTGTTTGAAAATTTCAGTACGCAAGAATGAATGCTTTGCAATGTCTGTCTTATCTTATACACTAATGTGTTATTGTACTCAAAGGCAGTGTATCCTATATAAATCCTCTTATTCAGCATCAAACATAACTGTTCAATAATTCTATACAAACTATAATTGAAGAGGTCCGTTTATAGAACAGCTTGGCACAGGAGACTTGGGGTTTCAGTAACATTGGATGTTAGTCTGCTTGCAGGTAACCTTAAAAGCATGGCTCTTAAAAAGAAAAATCTATATAGGGAAAGACTGCTGATATAATTATGTTTGCAAAGCACACAACCACGAACGGCAAACCTGCCACAATCTGCTTTTCTACATTGGTATCAATGCTCATCTGTATGGTCTGAAAAGGATGTGCATGACAATCAAAGCATCACAGTTAAAGAAAACTGGTTTAACAAACCAACTGCAGTTTGACCTTTTTTTTTTTGTATAAAACCAACATTATGACTCTTCATTTATTTCTAGACATTCCATATTGAAGGTAATTATGACAACAATTAAAAATGTCATTCACGCACACTGGGATCTTCCTCCTCCCCATCCGGGTTGAACCTGTTGAAATGTATACTGAAGTCAGGCTTGGATTCAACATTGTCAGATGCAGCTGGAACAGAGATGACAGCAGGCCGAAGAGCCCTAGCTTCTGGTTGACAGTTTGGTTGTATCGGAGCGCGGGTACTGTGAGAAACAGGGCTGGACTTATGTTTAGGTTGAGCTGGTAAGACAGGGCTTGTGAATCCCAAGTTGCTCAGAGCATCCAAAGTACCATCAGGGTCAATCATAGCATTAATCACTAAACCACCAAGGAGTGGGGGGGGAGGGAAAGAAAAAACAAAAACGAAGATTAGGGTTTTGTGCTTTGAGAAAAACAACTTTTAAAGTCTCTTTCATGCTTTTCAGCATTTGAATTCATACACATCTTTGATTCCCTTCCCCTGGGTTAAGAGTCTGCAGAAAACCCATTAATATCAATAACTCAGCACTGTTCTGTTTCATTTTCAGAGTCTGAATGGAAATGATGATGCAAAGGTTTGGTTCTATTCATTATTTCTATAATGCCAGAATATTGACAGATGCTGGCCTTTTGTCTGCTGGACCTTATAAAGTAATTACGTGAACACAAGAACATGATGGTGACTGTAGCTTGGTATGTTACCTCTGGCAGAAGCCTTTTCATATATTAAGCCTCAATATTTCAGAGAAACTATACAAAACCTATACAATGCATGATTTAGTTAGAAAAAAGAGAGGGTGAACAATCTAAGACTAGCTGATAATCAGCTTGTATCTGGTACCATGAGGGCCAATAGCCCTTAAACTGTAATGGCAGATGCAGTTCTTATTCACATACAAGGGTCTGTAATTTGTAATATTACTAAGATATTATATTTCCTTCAGTAATACCCTATAGTAGTAAATTCCAAAAATTGATTAAATGCTGCATAAAACAGTAATTTTTTTTACCCATTTTAACTGACTACATTAGGAAGTGGGGAAAACTGAAGTACCTAATAGAGCTTCACTGTACAATTAATTATTTGATATGTTCATTGTGTATTTTTCTGCTTTCCAAACAGAATTGATCTATGTTTCCATAAGGTCGAATTTGATTGTCTGAGCACCTAAATTATCAGTGTTTTAATCTTTGATTAAATGTGTGCCCACTCATACATTTTGTTACCCTTCTCAGGACCTCATATTTCTAAGTTTTTTAAGGTAAAGTGACTTAACCCAAACACAGTAATCAATGTAATAGATTAATAGGGGGTTTAAAATCAAATCAGAATACAAACAAAATAGCAAATTACAATACAACATACAAAAAACCAAGACAACACAACCCAACATCACAAAGAAATATACATATACATGGACCATCACTCCGTCTCTCCCGTTGAAACTGCTCTTCACCTCACACACATTTATGTGTGTACACATTTTATATATGTTGTAGTGTAGGTTCTCTTTAATGTAGTCAAACTCAGCTAATTAATAGTTTAAAGTTGCATTTATTTATTTTATCAGTGCAATATACATGTGATTCACTCTTAGCAATGTCTGCATAGCAAACTTTTATAACTGGAGCATATATCTCCACTCACCACACATCCTCATAATAGTCTTGACACAGGAAAAAGCAACACTTTAGCCATTTATTTAGTATTTTGGTAGCGCCATGTATTATCAAGAAATTATTCAGTACTGTGAAGTAGAGAGGACCATGTAATTTTAAATATCACTTTTACAGCATTAATCTGGAAGTCCTTAATTTTTGGACATAATCAAATAACCTGTTTTAGACACTCCCTACACGCTGCACTCCTACTATATTTTTCTTTCTTGTCCTGAATTGTTCTATGAAGATATTAGTGCCTTGGAGAGGTCTTGATTTATCCAAGTGAACCAGGCTGAATGTCTCTTGCCATTCTGCAAAACTGTCCCTTGCCAAATAAAAACATACATAAAAATACTGAATCTGTCAAGCTTTCCTGATGTAAGTCTCTTGGTTTCTTTTGGGAGCCTCTCTCCTTTTCATTTTAACTCTGACCTTCTCTCTTCTATACAAAGTGCATAATAATTTCCTTCCCCATAGTTTTAAAATAATTTAGTAAATCCTCTTTCCCGAGATGTTATTCATATTATATTAATGTTTGATTACTGTTTATCATTATTATAATTTATTAAAATAACATTTTGGTTTATTCCTTTTATATACACATTATGGAAGTCTTGTTTTAGCTTACATGGAGATTCTAACTACTTCAAACAGAATTAATATATAATACACTGGTTCAAACAATGACAAAAAAAATTGTTTCGTATATGAACAGTAAGAAACTGGCCAGTGGAGAAAATTTCACTCTTCCCGAGTCATATAATTTAGCTCAGTTCACAATATATTCTCCCAGCATTCATATTTAGTAAGAAGTGAATAAGATTTACATGGTTTTAATGGAAAATGTCTAACCCTGTACTTCAGAATGATTACTTTTACAAAGCAATGTATTATGCATGAAGGTGGTCAAGAAATTAGGGATTTTTAATCCACTCTGCAATCTTAGTTCCTTGAAATAGTGATGTTCCATAAATAATTGTTTAATCCAAAGACTTGAATTAAAACAAAATACATCAATGTGAGCCATTTTGGAGAGCCTTAATATTATCTTACCCTGGTCAGTATTTATTAGGGGTTTCTGCAATACATTTAGACATAATGCAGCAAAACTGTATAAAACATGAAATACCTTGCAACTGTTTTTCAACTCTTTTCAGCTCCTGCAAGATTGATGAAATCTCCTGGGAACGAAACAGATATTCAAACTTCTAGTGCTACTTTTCACTAAGAAAAAGCAGATTTAATAGTCCAATAGTAAACTTAAAAGAAATCTTCTCATAAGTTATTTGGGTTGTATCTCCCTGTGGTAGGAGTGGCTCTTGTTGGAGATGATGGGTGGGGTGGGGTGGGAAGGGGAAGAAATAACCAGGGTCCCTAACAGATGGCCAGTTAGGTGAGGCTGCACTGCTGTGGGATGCACAACTGGTTGTCCTATCAGAAACAAAGAATTCCTTTGACTGGCCAGTTGCCCACATTAGTCCCTTAAATGGGGTACATGGGTATCAAGGCTCATTCCATTCCTTGCTCATGGACCCGCAAAACCTATTATCCATGAGCAAGACTGAATCCCCTCATGGTACCAGGGTTGGAAAGAACCATTTTGCCAGAATATTGAGGCAGCTAACTGGCAAGGCCTTGCAGGAAAGTTACAATATAAATTCATTTTTAGGGGTTGTGGGGAAGATGCTTCACGTCTCAACCTGATTTAGGGGGAATCAAGATAGCTTATACCACAGGACAAGAGGTATTCTGAATGGCAGAGGTTAGCTTGATGGTGGCTCTAATATAATTTACTAGAGTTGAGCACCCAGCTAACATGGTGGCCATGCCTGGAAAGTCTGAGCTGTACAGTCTAGGCACCACAAAAGAAAATTAGGTAACCATGATTATGACCAGATAGTTACCTCACAGCCATAAGGGCTGCAGTCACTAATGTACCAGTACTTACATTACTGATACGTTAACACAAAACTGTAGCTATGAAGTCATTTCATTTTAATATTGTACCGTGTTGTTGTGGAATACCTGCAATAAGGTCAGTTTGGGTGCATCTATAATCCTACCTCTAGAATACCAATTGGGCATGTTAGAACTGTAAACTGAGGCCTGGTCTACAGTATGCGGCTATTTCGGAATTAGCTGAGTTAATTCAAAATAAAGCTGTTTCCGTCCACATGACCAAACCAGTTTTTTCGATTTAAAGGGCTCTTTAATCCGATTTCTGTACTCCACCTCGGCAAGTGGAGTAGCGCTAAAATAGAGATCACAGTTCCGGGTTACAGGTACTGTGGACGCAATTCGACATTATTGGCTTCCGGGTGCTATCCCAGAATGCTCCCTTGTGACTGCTCTGGACAACACTCTCAACTCTGATGCACTAGCCAGGTAGGCAGTAAAAGCCCCGGGAACTTTTGAATTTCATTTCCTGTTTGGTCACCATCAGCACAGTCCACCATCACAGGCGACCATGCAGAGTCCACCATCAAAAAAGAGACCACGCAGTCCTGGATTTGCAGATGAGCTCCCGCATGGTCTGAACGGGAGGTACTGGATCTCATCACATGTTGGGGAGATGAATCTGTTATGGCAGAACTACGTTCCAAAAAAAGAAACACAAATACGTACGCTAAAGTCTGCAGGGCCATAACGGAAAGAGGCTACTCCAGGGACACAGAGCAGTGTCGTACAAAAATCAAGGAGCTCAGGCAAACGTACCAAAAAGCCAGGGAGGCGAATGGGTGCTCTGGGTCACAGCCCCATGCATGTCGCTTCTACTGTGAGCTGCATGCAATTATGGGGGGTGACGCCACCACTACCCCACCACTGTCCGTGGACACCTGCAAGGGGGGAGTTGCACGGAGCAAGGAGGATGAGTTATTGGAAGATGAAAGTGCACAGGCGGCAAGTGTGGTATCCGTTTTCCCCCCAGCCAGGAACTATTCTTAACGCTGGACCCAATAGCCTCCGCCCACTCCCAATGCGGGCTCCCGGACCATGACCCTGGAGACGGCACTTCTGGTGAGTGAGAGCCTGATCGGAGCCACGCGGTGGGGGGTGGGAGGAAACCCAGCCGCACTGGCCTGTTCGCGTTTAGTTTAAAGGACTCATCCCTGCTCAGAGCCTCATTGGAGCCACACGGGGGGTGTGTGTGTGGGGGGGGCATTGTGTGAAGCGATCATCCCAGAGAGCCTGCAGGCGCTCCTTTTATATGGCAAACCCACCAGGCATTGTTTGCTATGGGAAAGGGGGCCTGGCAGTTTGAAAGCATTGAAATGAATGCGGAAGAAGCAGAACCCTGCGTGCCTCTAGGGCTTACCATGGCTGCCTGCAAGCTGAATTCTGTTGCCCAGCCTCGTGTGATGGCTTACTCACACCAAAGTAGCAGGCACTTCAGTATAAGAGGCAAAATGCGACCTTGTACAGAAAGAACGTGTGCTGTGTACTATGAATTACCTGTTTCACTGAGAAGGTGTCCCCTTTGTTCTCTAAAATGTATCTTTTAAAATACTACCCCTCCCTTTTTTTCCTCCCGCAGGTGCAAATGTTTCAACGTGGCTCCTAACTACTCTGTCCCAGAGGCTGGTCCAGATTAGAGGCGGAAAAAACGAACTCGGGATGGCATGTTTGCTGAGCTCATGCAGTCCTCCCGCACTGACAGGGACCAGCTGAATGCATGGAGGCAAACAATTGCGGAGTCCCGTAAAGCGTTAAATGAACACAAAGAGGAGGAACGTTAGCCTTGGTACTGTGGACACACTTCGCCGAATTCACGCGCTTTAGTGGGGACACACAAGACCGAATGTACACAGTCCCTTCCAAAAATTCGAACAGAATAATTTCAAAATAATTTCGTACTGTAGATGGACCCGGAAGCAGCAAAGTTCTAATATTCATAATGCTTTGGAAAGAGCAATGAAGAAACATTCTTCTTTTAAAGCTAAGAATTTTGCAAAATAGCAACTGACTTCCAGAATCCTTTTGAAAGACTTCTGTTCTGATTAATCCAATTCATGGATTCTTGAAGGTGGCCAAGAAAGACTTGAGCCAATTATCTTGGATTTGATGGATTGAGGCAATATCCTTCAGCAGATTCCACATTTGAACATGACATCAGTGTTCTAATATCTATTGAGTTAATAAGATTGAAAACTAAGGGTTAATCAGCTTGTGATTTAGCCCATTGCAAGGAACAGTGCATTGTTGTGCTGTGAGAATGTGACTAGTAAATTCAGTCTCCTTCCTGGTCTCCCCACTGCTCCAGGAAGGGAGTAGACTTGATAGGTGTGGACACTCCAAATGCACTGGTGTGACTACACTTCCCATTCCTTTGGGTATGAGGAGGTGATATAGTAGCTCTGCAGAGCGTGTTTCCCTCTTCTTGCAGGAAGCAGTGGTAAAGTGCAATGGAGTAAGGGGGTAACTCACATGCTCAACTCCCTTGCCCTTGCGCTCAAGATGGGCCACAATCTGGCCTTAAATAAGAAGGAATAACAAATTCTTACTTACACATTTCATAATGTCAATTGAAAAGCAGAAAACAAATGTGCTTAATTTTAAAGAGGGCTCTTCTGATGATATTTCCGAAGTATTTTCATTCACTTACTTCAAAGCACAACTATTTTTCTAAATAGTAAGGGTCAGTAATTAAGTCTGTCTTCCTCAAGCATGTGAAATAATTCCAGTGAGAATTCCTCCGTAAACATAATCCAGATTTTAAATTCTGAGGGTTACTAAATTATTCTTTGCTCAAATTAAATGTATTTTAAGGAGTCGGTGTTTGTTTTGACACCTTGATTTATTAAGCCATTCTTCAGAAAAAAATCTCTCAGGTTATTTCAGGCCATTTCTCACTCAGAGTGACATGTTCTGAATACGCTAGCCTTTGGTTTATGGTCCTAATGTAATATGCCTAACAAAATGCATATAAACACAATGGTTGAGCTACGCTTTGTAGTATTTTAAATGAACATTCTTAAGATGCTGAATTCTAGAGAACAGAATGTTTTTCTTGTAATTTTGTTCAATATCCCTGAAGTATGAAAATTTTAACTAATTTAAGAGCTGCTGAGGCAGAAAGTCTCCTAAATCCTCAAACTTTTTCTCGAGATTATTGCCTTGCTTCTTCCCATTTAAAACATGCCCAATCATTTATGAATCAGAAACCAGGTAAAAATGGGTCTCATTCCATCCCAAGAAGATACTTCTTCATACCATGCTTGAAGTTTTTACAATAGGAACTTCACTTTCAGTTCGTAACTTGTTTTCAATTTCTTCCCAATTCCGGTCTTTGTCCTTAAACAATATTCTATAAACAAGAAATGCAAAAAATTTATTTTAAAAATAGATACATTATCAAATACACTGTGTTTCAAAGATCTACAGACCTATGATGTTAAAAAAAAAAAAAAGGCTTTGAAAACCCTGACAAACTGGAATTTGAAATGAAGACAATTGCCACAGTCCTAGCATTAAGGGTTATATTTTCAACGCAATTTGTAGCTAACTCCTTGTATAACTGCTATTGACAATAAAAATTGCAGTCATATCTAAATACTTGCACTGTTTTGAAAACATGTATCTAAATATCACTCCTACTTTTCCTACCACACAGAACTGTGTTTTTTCAATCTGATGTTTTTATAACAGGCAAAAAAAATCTTTTATTGATCTTGTATTTTACAAGACTTGCAAATAGAAGCGAAAAAATAATGTTAATAGATCAAACATGACTCCTCATTTTCATTCTTTTAAATAAATTAATGGAAAATACAGTATGGTAGCAAAATAAAGAAAAATATGAAGACAGTTGTGTTGTGCAGACTTTATAAACTCATTTAGTAATGCTGATAGTTTTTCGTTAATCAAACATATTACAGCACATGGTTTCTGAGGGTGGACTGAAAATCTTTTTTCTAGTGACCGAGAATCTTAGAAACCTCAGCTGTATGTATATAACTTAGTAACATGAGAGTTTTAGTACAGTGAAAACAAATTTCCTTTTATTGTTTATTTTAGAGCACCCATTATAGTAGGTGCTTCAAAGACAATTTCTTGTTTTATTATTTCCCTGCAGTATTGAACAGTTTTTATATTCTCTTGCTACATCACATAAATGTCATTTCAGGTTGTCAAAGTGTCACATCACAAAGAAAAGGGGATCTATGGGTATTTAATGTTTGGGTTACTGCATCTTTATTTTCAAGTAGTGAATAAAAGCCACTAACTATCACTCCATGTGAGAGTATATCCTCAAATTTGCCTTCCCCTGAATAATACAGTTAGTTATTAAACAAACGAAAGTGCAACTGCAATCATTGCATTTGTTACTGGTATTTCAGAACAAGAAGGAATTTACCTATGTTTTTCCCATTCAGGAGACAGTGGCATCCATAAGTGTCCAGGCAGGGAAATTAATTAACTTAAAGCACCATCAAAAGGCCACACACTTTAAACAATCACCAAGTTAGTGAGGGCTCTCTCCGGAAATCATTATTTTTTATAAGTGAAATTGGTGTGATGTGTGGCATTTTATATCTCTTAAAGGCTGGGATTTTTCAAAGCACCTAAGAGGGTTATGTGTCCAAATTCCAATGAATTGCAGTTGGTGTTTGGCACCAGCTCCCTTAAGCTCTTTCAGAGACCTCAGCCTAAACATTACCATCATGGTAGAAGGGTCTATTTTTTCAAAACACGTGCCCCTTTGTTATACTTTAAATTTTGCAGGCAGCTCAAATTTGTCCTAATTGCTCCTCCTGACTTTGCTACTGATCTTCACGGTCACTGTTGTCTCAATATCAAACCATAAACATCATGAGTTTTTCTTGTCAAATGTTTCAATTCACTAAGAAGTGCTGGCTCAGGGTATGTCTACACTGCAGTCAGGAAGTGTGGATTGTACCATGTGTAGACATATCTGAGCTAGCTTTGATTGGGCTAGATCAAAGCTAGCTTGCATAACAATAGCTGTGAAATGGTGGCAGCAGGGGCTGTGGCTAATATTTAGTCCTGCCATGAGTGCAGGGGACTGGACTAGATGACCGCTCGAGGTCCCTTCCAGGCCTATGATTCTACTCAAGTATGTTACCAGGATCCTGGGCGAGCAGGGCTAGCCCATGCAGTGACTCACACAGTCATGGCTTCACTGGTATTGTTACCCAAACTAGCTTTGACCAAAGCTACTTGGGTATGCCTAGACATGCTGCAATCACACCTCCCCATTGTAGCGTAGACATACACTCAGTGCAGCAGGAACAAGGCAAAGGACCAAAGGAAGAAGAGAATTAGTGCCTTAATAGATAAAGCCAGAGCAAGGATAGGCATTAATAAAACCTCTCTTTTCCAAGAAGACAGAATAAACCAGAAAATTATCAAGGGTATGGAGAAAGATGACACCCTTGTGAAGGAGCCCACCTCTTTAGGACTCAGTAGTTCTACTGGGACAAAACCATTTGGTTACAGATATACTCAGAGAGGTGGCAGGAAGATATTCAAGGTTTTCTGGCAGCGAGTGAAGATGTAAAACTCACCTTCAAAGTTATCAGACTGCAAGCCTGCAGACCTGAAAGTCAGACTAATTTTGAACCATTAGGACTTACCTGCAGATTGATGAGCTACAAAAAGAGTAAAGCTAGTTAGGTCCGTAGTACTGGCGCAAATAACTCCTGGAGACGTTTGGGAAACACTGTATAGAGAATCAGCTCCGGCTATACTTTCTGCATCTTCTACTGGCTTGTCTATCATTCTGGATATCAGTATGAACACAGTTTCTTTAGTGCTTAAGAATTATTTACTGTTCCTTACTCCTTATCTGAAGTCATAATGCTCTGTTTTTGGCATCACACTTGTTAGTTTCTGTGGAAACGACTGTGATGCGACAAACAAACAGGGGATTAGTACTTCATGTAGGGAATATGCAGCTAGACCAGAAGAACATATTCCTGTTGAATGTAAATATCCTTAGTAGAAGAAAAGTTCAGAAAATCTAAGATATATAAGCAGAATTGTTTCTAAATATTCTATTTTCCAAAATTCACCAGGAGGCACTCAATGCTTTTCCAAAAAATTGTGGAAGGTATTAGGACACTCACTCAGATATGACACTTATCTTTTCCCCTTTTTCCTCATTTACCCTCTTATTATCAATTTTATTATTTCAATTTTTTCCTACCTCTAGGTCAGGTGATCAGATTCTTCTGCTGGCTTCAGTCTGACTCACTCCAGAGTTAATGCTGTTTGTTTCTCCATCTTTTCTATTCTTCTCTATCATTAGCTCTCCTTATCTTTTAATTTCTCCCTTTCCCCATGCTTATTTTTTTTAGCCTCTTGTATTTTCTCTCTTTTCTGCTCAATAATCTATCAGTATTTTCCTTTTCTGTGCTGCCTTTCCCCTGATTTCTGCATATCTCCTCTCACCTCCTATTATGTCTAGACACAGACTGAAGTATGGATACTTCTACCTATCTACACATAGGCTCTAGCAGCAGGTTTCTAGGATTTAAAGGGCAAATTTCCCTTCTGTTGCCTCTGAAGTCCAATCACAACCACACTGAACCAGCTAGAATTTAATCAAGGCCACATACCTGTGGCCACCAGTGTTTACCTTCATGTCCCAGTACTGGTAACTGATGGATCTCAATTACCTAAAGCTGGTCAGGAAAAAACTTCCAATACATTTTAAAGTTGTTCCATTGTGTAGGGATCAAAATGGAACCGATTTTATTTTAAAAAAATCGTGAATTTTTAAAGAGTGAAAATGGTATAGAAAACACTTCTGTAACAATTCTGATGTTTTTGATAGTTTTTGCAACTTTTTAATCCAAATACTTTTGGAAGTTTTCCTCATATGCCTGCAAGATTGCTGCCTTCCCTCCCATCCCTTTCCTTGTGGTATTAAGTCCCACTTGCCTTACCTTCTCTCCAATACACTTAACTGACAGTGCAGCTCTCCATTTTATTTCCGTCACACTAAACACTCTGCTCCAAATATAGGAGACTTGAAAAGCCTAGAAGTTAGCACCAACACAGATCTGCATGTTGGCTTTGTCCTCCCAAGATCACACTTATCATATGTCTGCGGACGTGATCCCCAGCTCAAGGAGACATATCTGTGCTAGCCCTCATGGAGTTAGCATGCTAAAAATAGAGTCTAGCCATATGAGGGGCTGGCTGTTTCAAGTATGTACCTATGGTCTTAAATGGGTACATACTTGGTGCGGTGTGCTGCTTGTGTCACAGCAGCTAACCTCTACTTTTAGTGCGCTAGCTTGATCAAAGCTAGCATGGGTGCGTCTTCTTGAGCTGGGAATTATACCCCCAGCTCGAAGTGTAGAAGTACCCTTTCACTCCATATGCCTCCTGACCCCCAAAACAAACATTATAACTTTCCTCTTCCCTTCCTAGCTGCCTCATGCTCCTGCTTTAACCTCTTCTGATAACATAGGTAAGAAGTGTTTTTAAATAGCAAGAAAGACAAATTGTATAGACTTTCCCTTCTCTGAGGAGCCACCACTATAAGTAACTTCCAAAAAGGTGGTGATACTATGCTGGGCAAGAGAACTGTGGAATTTTGGGGTAGTTTAGTGCAACCATTGAGATTCTTATCCATCATTGTCTATAGACAAATAGGGGAGAAGCCAGCAAAACAAAATGATTTCTTTTTCCCCTCAAATTCATTTATTTCCTAAACACAGATGCATCTCAGTTTATTTTTAATCTCTAGCAAACACTCTTGTGAGGAACTGCTGAAATATATGTACTTAAATTCAGAACCTAACTCAGCTGGTCTTTTGGGTTAAATTGCATATGGTATTGCAAATAAATGATACAGCAAAGAATAGTGCTCTCACTCCAAAATGTGTTTCTCGGATATGACAGATTTTACCTGTTTTAGAGAGATGTAAGTTTATAAGGACACAATTCGTTAGCACAACTCCAGTTGCCCTGCACTGCGTTTGTCTTGTAACAGAATCTCACACTGGTGGACAACAAAATTTGGGGGAAGATTTTTCAGACACTAAGGTCAGCTAGTTGCCCACCTCTAACTGGTGCCTTTGAAAAATTCCTCTTGATTTTCAAATTGAAGGACTCTGTTATAGTGCAAGATTGATAGTTGTCAGTCTATGCTGACTCTCACTAAGTTACTATGGGCCAAATTCTCTGCTGATATTAGTATGAATCATTTTATATAAATCAAGATTTAATCTACTCAATTTAGCAGGTGTGCACAACTGGCATACACTTACTCAAGTTTTCTACTAGTAAAATGAAAAATCTTTGATTGCCTCACTGGGAGAGGTACTGTAGGAAATACTACTGAAGACTTTTACACTGTATTTTACAGTATTATGCAAATGCATCATCCTGTTGTAAATGTACAGAACATGTAGAGTAGGCACAAGTTTGGTTCATGCTGTATACTGATTATATAATACCTAACTTACTTTCTAAATTTTCACACCTATAAAACTCAAATATGACTACTTAAAAACCTGCTTCCTTCAGAAGGCGTTAAAGGAACTGCTGAATATACAAGAAGACATTATGCTGAACTCTAAATATAGTTTATGATGAATTGCAACTGGGTTGGCAACGTTTTTTCATATCAAAAGGTATCAGGTTGCCCTCTGAGATGAAGGATTACAAAGGAATAAAAAGTGAAAAAATATTTGAATAAATTTATTATTTCTGAGGCACTCCTTTGACAGGTGAATGCTGGGAAACATTCAAGAACAATTCAGCCAGTCAACAAGATTCCTACTCTAATGAAACAGATTACTTTTAATTATATGAAAAAATAAAAAATTCTGCATAAACATAACTGTGATTTCCTGGGGAGACTACGCTGAAATATAATCCTGAATTATAAGAATATTTTGTTTATAATTTCAACATTTTGAATTCCTTCTAAAAAATATTTCAACACATGAACAAGTTCCAATATATTACATTTTGCATGTGTCCAGATGTTTGCCTTTTACAGTCTGCTATTAAACTAAATTACACTTTCTCTCAGAGGCAGATTAATCTTATGCAGTTTATGAGTTCTGACCATTTGCACTCTTCATTATAAAAAGTCTCATTCTTGCTAATTCTCCATAGTAATGTTCAATTCGGATAATCTGAAGTGGATTAGTGGAGAGGCAAATAAATTGCACTTTTCTGTAAATCTGCATACCATGAAAAATTTTACACAAAGATTTAAGAACTTTAACAACATTTTAATAAATTGTAGTATGCAAATCATCTTGAGAGTGGAAGAGGAAAAAAGGAGGAAGAAGAGAATGATTGGTTTATCTCTGATGTCATAATCCCACAACCCAACAATATGATCATTCATTGTGGTGAATGTGCGGGAAACCAGAGAAACGGATGAAAGCCAGTCCAGGAACAAAACTACCTGATCATGAGAGTAGTACCCTGCTAAATGATCTTTATAGCTATCAGCGTATTCTGTTATTTTTAACGCAGCAGTCAGGTTCAGTGGATAGGTCTTTAAAAAGATTTTACTTGATTCTCCACTGAGTCACACCACTTCTGCTAGGGAATACAAGGGTAACAAAATATATATATTGGTGTAATTGAATTCAACAGTGCTTTTACACTTTCAAAAAGAATGTTATGTTTCTCCGTCTTTGTCTTTAAGCAAGCCTATTCACTATCACTACCACAATATCATCCTCAACTATATTAACCCCTTCACTGCTGTTGCTAGCTGCATAATGCTGTGCTAGATGAAATCTGTGTTTTGGCAATTAATTTCAGTCATACATCTAAAGTTACATTATCCGAGGCATACCAGTCAAATTCTGTATTGCTTCTTCCATGTATTTTTAAATTTCTATATGACCAGTCAGAAAATTTTACACAAAATTCACTCAAATTATTTTTTATTGTACTTTTTAAATGCTGCTAGTTAATTCTGAGTACAATTGAAATGGGACATTATGTTATGGAACTCTGAAATCTACATTTAGTGTTTCCACTCCCCCATGCCAGCCAAAGTGGATTACTATAGTGTTGTACATCCATGCAGCAGTCAAAAGGGTGAAATGCATCTTGCAAGAGTGAAGATTATTTCTCATTTTTGACATTTGTACTTTCTGTTAACTGCTGCAATATTTTATAAAGAAAGCTATCAACATACAAGTACCTTATTGTGTAGAAAACACTTAAGAGAATGAAAGCATATAGGGTGAGACACACCTTTTACCCAGAAAAAAGTAACAAATGAAAGGCATTTGTAACTACCACCAAAAAGAGTGTAAATACAAATAATAATTTTTATTTACATTGTGATAGCACCTAAGAGCCCCAGTCATGGACCAGGCCCACATTGTGCTAGGCACTGTACAAACACAGAACAAAAAGACCAGAACAGACCCAAACAGTTTACAATCTAAGTATAAGACAAGAGACAACAGGTATACACAGACAGAGATATGGGGAAGTATAAGGAAACAATAATATTGCTCAGCATGATAGGCAGCAGTCTTAGCACACCAGCAGCTTACCCACGGTCAAGTTTTTTGTAGGTGTGAAGGCAAAGGAGAGATTTAAGCAGGAATTTGAAGGAGGACATTGAGGTGGTTTTGTGGATGTTTATGGGGAGTACCTCCAAAGTGTGAGGGATGGCATGGGAGAAAACAAGAAGGTGCTTGTCGAACATGTGACAAGTGGGTGATGGAGGCTGGCGTTATTGGCCGATTAGAAGCGGGAATGGACATTTTGATAGTGATGGAGAAATGAGAGGTTGGGTGGCAGTAGACCAAGAAGGGCCTTAAAAGTGAAGACAAGTGACTGATGTTTTATGTGACAGAGAAGGATAAACCAGTGGAGAGCTGCAAAGAGAGGGGTGATGTGCTCAAAGTAATGGGCTAGGAAAATGATCTCTGCAGCAGCATTTAAGGGGGGCAAAATTGGATTTGTCAAAGCCAGAAAGGAGATTGTAGTAGTTGAGACAGAAGATGAGGAGGAGTCTGGACAAGAGTTTTAGTTGTGTGAATGGAAAGTCTGTATTTTAGAGATATTGTACAGAAAGAGTCAGCAAGATTTAAACACATGTGATGGATGTGAGATTCAAGACAGGGAAGAGTCAAAGATGACACCCAGATTATGGACCTGAGTGACAGGGAGAATGGTGGTGTTGTCCATAATGATTGAGAAAAGAGGAGGAGGAGGAGAGGGTGTGACGTTGAACTCCATATGCTTTATGAAAATATGCTTGGAATGTGAATATAATGTAACTGGAATATGATTTATGTAAAAGGTCTCTTGTAAGGTATCATTACAAATCTTATAATCTATTGAGTGGGTTCATCCTATTTATATGCATGTATCATTCTTGTATCTGAAGCTAGAAATATGTAGTACAACTCTGAGGTCCTATTGTAATTATGCAAAGTGTGGGCCATTAATGGTGGTTTAGAATCTTGATGGCTCCCATTGACTAGGACAATTGGTTTATTTACCTGCAAGCCTTCCTGTGTAGGTGAGGGCCAGCCCGTGAGTAATGAAGAATGAGGTCTCATAGGACATGTGACCAGGTCACATGATACTAGAATCCATCTTAAATCTGGTACTTTTCCATTTCGAAGGAGGGGAGGGGACCCAGAGAGTCAAAAGATTCCTGCCTTGTGCCAAAGCTATAAAAGGGGGTGGAACAGAACAAAGGGGGCTGCAGTCATGAGAACATCCCTGCTTTCCACCTAAGAGGTCTGCTGGAACTAACAAGGACTGTACCAGGGGAAAGGATTGGGCCCAGAATAGGAAGGAGTCTAGTCTGTGAAAGAAGCTTACTGGAACATCTCTGAGGGTAATCAGTTTCTTAATGTATTAGGCTTAGACTTGCATGTTTTTGCTTTATTTTGCTTGGTGACTTACTTTGTTCTGTCTGTTATTACTTGAAACCACTGAAATCCTACTTTTTATACTTAATAAAATCACTTTTGTTTATTAATTAACCCAGAGTAAGTGATTAATACCTGGGGGAGCAAATAGCTGTGCATCTCTCTCTATCAGTGCTATAGCGGGCAGACAATTTATGAGTTTACCCTGTATAAGCTTTATACAGAGTAAAACAGATTTATTTGGGGTTTGGATCCCATTGGGAACTGGATGTCTGGGTGCTGGAGATAGGTGACCTGCTGAGCAGTTTTTGGTTAAAGTCTGCAGCTTTGGACCAGACCTGGGTCTGTGTTGCAGCAGGATAGCATGTCTGGGTCAACAAGGCAGGGTTCTGGAGTCCCAAGCTGGCAGGGAAACCGGGCTCAGAGGTAACTTCAGCATCTCAGGTGACAGTTCCAAGGGGGTCTCTGTGACCAAATCTGTCACAGAGGGCTCGGGGGAAAAATATTAGCAGTTATGTTTGGCCAGGTGGAGCTTAAGCTGATGGCTGGACATCCATGAGGAGATGTCAGAGAGACAGGTCAAGATATTAGTTTGGACAGAAGGAGACTTATCAAAGTAGAGAGGCAGACTTGAGTCCTTGGCCTAAACATGATAGCTGAAGCCATGTCTGTGCATAAGATTATGCAGAGAGAAGAGAAGGAGACCAAGGCCCATCCCCAAAAGTTGGAAAGGGGGGATTCAGGAGGATCCTCCTAACAACACACTGAAGAAACTATTAGATATGTTGGAGAGGACCCAGAAGAGGACTGAGTCCTGGAAGCCAAGAGAGAACAAAATATTAAGAAAAGTATGGTCAACTGTGTCAAAGATGGCTGACAGGTTGAGGAGCATGAAGATGAAGTACTGGATCTAAGCCATTTCAGTGGAGTGTAGAGGGCAGAAGTTGGACTGGAGATGGTCTAGGATGAAACTGGAGGAGGAGAACACCAGACAATGATTGCAGACAATCAATTCAATAAGCCTTTCTTAGCATGCTGCTTGTGGCCATGATACTGCTGAACACACACATCTGAAAGACTAACAATATGAAAAGTCCACTGTTAGAGACTTTCCGACAGTTTTTAACCTACTTTAAAACAGCTGTAGTAAGTACAAGAAAAACTTTACGATTTCATCCTTTGATTATGACCATAAGGAATCTTCTCAAGGAAACCACGGTAACATAACCCTCCCTAAGAGATGGAGCTCATGTAGGAGGTTGAAGAACAGTGTTGATGGAAACTGCAGAGAGATTTTTAAAACTCTTGAATGGATTCTAAAATTTTATGGGAAAAAGGGATCATTGTGATATTCCAGTCCAACCTTCTGCATAATCCACAAACCATAAAATAGGAATCTTTGATCCTTGTAGCTACAGCTGCAACGCTTCAGAGATGGCAACATGAGGTCTGGTAACTTGCTGGTACCAATTGTGCTGCGCAGATAGAAAATGGCAGATTTTGGTATACATGGGTAAGGGTACTGTTATATTTCCAGTGCCTATTGCCATCTCCATGGGGGCAAAGTTAAAGTTGTGTGGGTGGCACTGCCTTAAATTTGAATTTCATGATTTTCAGAAGTTTAACTTCTAAATTCTGGAAAGGAACAAGGAATGCACTGCTAAGCAACCTTAACTGACTGTTAATAAAGTTTTCTGTCAGTAAAAAGAAAAAATATCTGAGGCTGGACTTCTTGCACAAAAGATATTACAGGAAAGCTTCACAATGAATTGGAATTTAAATGTGTTTGGGTGGAGATTAGACATGTTTTGCACAACAGTTGGGAATACTGTAAGTAAGAACAGAAGAACAGCTCCTTTGTTGAAGTTATGAGAGATCTTGCTACTTCCCTTTAGGGTTTGCCACACTTTTCTCTATCCTTGTACAAATCATATGAATAATTTCTATAAGCAGTCATTCCTTTCCCAACAGGGAATTAATTCACTTCACAAGTCAAAATCTTCCTTGATCACCGAGAAGTTGAAGTAATAGTATCCTTTTAAGTAGATAAGTGTACTAATATACTTGATCTACCATGCATGCTGCATTTCACTGCTATTATCTGGAACGTGAATCTAAGAAAAAAACTTCTGAGTGAAGAAAAGAAAAAAAAAGGTCCTACCTGATTTTGCCAGCTGTTTTGTCTATTGATTGCCTTATCTTCCGAGAAAACTGGAAGACTGAGGATAATAGCAAGCTGTCTCCCATGACCTGGAATAATAATTTAAAAATGGAAAAATTAGCAATGCACTGAGAAGTAAATACTGTGATACAAACCATTTTGCACATTTTGAAATAAAGATTTTGTATTCCTCTTCCCACTTCACTTTGGCAAGAATTTGCCTATGGATTTACTGTTCATTCACATGAGGAATTAATACATCTGGGTTGTCCAGGGCCTACTGTAATCAAGCACTGTGCAGGTTTTTACACACAGCTCTTCTAGGGTACTTCACTCCTTCCTGAAACACCACTGTTATTATTGTCCTCTTTAGAACAGCAACTGCCAAACATATTGAACTGTGTGATGATTTAGTGATGTGTGCAAATGGAAATGAACTTGAGAACAAACTAATTTTCACTTGTTTCAGAGTAACAGCCGTGTTAGTCTGTATTCGTAAAAAGAAAAAAGAAAAGGAGTACTTGTGGCACCTTAGAGACTAACCAGTTTATTTGAGCATGAGCTTTCGTGAGCTACAGCTCACTTCATCGGATGCATAGCATATTTAAATTAAACCCAGGCCTCTGAGTGAAATAATTCACTTTTGCAACTCAATAGTCATTACTTCATTTAGTATCCAAGATACACATTATCGAGGCTTTATACTGTTCCTATCACCCTCGTATCTGAAGAAATGGTTACTCACCCCATGCAGTTACTGTGGTTCTTTCAGACATGTGTCCCTACAGTGCTCCACTCCAAGTGCACTAATGCCCCCTTGTGTCTTTGGTTGAAGATTTCTCATAGCAGTGTCCATTAGGCCCATGCATGCATGTCAGTCAGTCTTGTGCCCCGTGCCATTGTTATATAGCACTGCGTGGGCGAACCATCCTCATTCCTTCTCTACTGTGAAGTTCCATGGCAGAGAGCTCCAAAACAGAGGGGCAAGTAGTGTAGTACCAGTAGGAACACACATCTCAAAGAAGAACACACATCACAGTTACTGCACAGGGCAAGTAACCATTTCTTCTTCGTCTTCGAGTAGCATCCCTATAGATGCTCTATTCTAAGTGACTACAGAGCAGTATCCTCTAACGCGAAGGGGGCTTCCGAGTCAAGTCCAGTACGGAGGAAAGTACAGCAGAGCTGAACAGAGTATCAGAGGCAGAGTTGGGAATTATAGCATAGTGTTCAATGTACATATGTATAGACACCCAAGTAGTAGCTTTACAGATTTCAGTAATCACCACGTTCTTGAGGAAGGCCGTAGAAGTGACAATGGACTTTGCAGAATGAGTATCTTTATCTGAAGGTGGATGAATATTGTGAAACTCATAAAAAGAGTTAATGCATCCTGATATGCACTTGGAAATGCACTCTGGTTAGGTCAAAAGGGTTGGCAGTCTCTATCTGCTAATGAGACGAGTAACCTGTGGGTCTTTCTGAAGGGCTTTGTCTTATCTAGATAGAAGACCAGGGCTCTCCCGATGCCAAGGGAGTGCAGCAGTGCCTCCTGGTGATTTAGATGCAGTTTGGGGTGGAAAACAGGCAGATGAATGGGCTGATTGATATGGAACTAGGAAGAAACTTTAGGTAAGACTATCAGGTGGGGCCATGGCATGATCTCATCCTTAACTGTGCAGGGGAGGAGTATGCCATCATGGCCCCTATTTCTCCAACCCGTTGCGTCGAAGGGATGACTATCAGGAATGCAGTCTTCTCTGACAAATGAAGCAGTGCAGGTAGCCAGAGGTTCAAAGGGAGGTCTTGAGATGCATTTAAGGACCACAATGGGGTCCCATACCAGAGTAGGGTGTTGGACTGGTGAATAGAGGTTTCTCAACCCTCCTCTGAGGAATCTCGCTGTCATCAGGTGGGAAAAACAGAATAGCCCTCTATTGGGGGGTGGAAAGCCAGGATGGCTGCCAGGTGGACTTTTATGGAGCTCATTGATAGCCCTGAGATTTTCAGAGTTAGGGTGTAGTCCACTATATCTGGAAATGATGCAGTCATTCATTAAACCTGTCTCAGGTCACACCAACTGGCAAACTGCACACATTTTTGAGAATGTGTGTACTGCAGTTTTTCAGTCACTTTGCTGCTCTTTGACAATGCTCATGTCCAAGACAATTTCTATTATCTAACTTTTTAGCCAGACTAGGGAGACACTATCAAATACTTTTTATTTAAGTTCAGGTATTATATTTATTGATTTACATTATAATCATCATCAGTATCCAGGAGTTTTACAGGAAAACACAATGAGAAAATATATAATTAGACATATAACTAGAAGTGCCTGGAAAAAGAAAAGTCTTAAATCTATTTTAAAGACAAAGCAAATCACTTAACCATATTTCAAAATGTAAGGCATTCAACCTAACAGGAGCTAAAAGTAATTGCACATGATCCAAAAGATACCACAATGATATATATGCTGAAATTACAAGCTCCAGGTGTGGAGAAAAGCAAATGAAATCAGATAACTATAAGGGAACTATCTACTTAATAACTTTAAATATGAAACAACAACAAATTTAATCTTAAGGCTAAAGGGTTATGGCAATAAGAACAGAAGAGTGGCCATACTGGATCAGACCAAAAGTCCATCTAGCCCAGTATCCTGTCTTCTGATAGTGACCAATGCCAGGTGCCCCAGAGGGAATGAACAGAACAGGTAATCATCAAGCAATCCATCCCCTGTTGCCCATTCCCAAGTTCTGACAAACAGAGGCTAGGGACACCATCCCGGCTAATAGCCATTGATGGATCTATCTTCCGTTAACTTGTCTAATTCTTTCATGAACCCTGTTATAGTCTTGGCCTTCACAACATCCTCTCGCCAAGAGTTCCACAGACTGACTGTTCGCTGTGTGCAAAAATACTTCCTTTTGTCTGTTTTAAACCTACTGCCTGTTAATTTCATGTGATGGTCCCCAGTTCTTGTGTTATGAGAAGGAGTAAATAACACTTCCTTATTTACTTTCTCCATACCAGCCATGATTTTATAGACCTCAATCATATCTCCCCTTAGTCGTCTCTTTTTGAAGCTGAAAAGTCTCAATCTTATTAATCTCTCCTCATACGGAAGCCGTTCCATACTCCTAATCATTTTTGCTGCCCTTTTCTGAACCTTTTCCAATTCCAATATATCTTTTTTGAGATGGGGTGACCACATCTGCACGCAGTATTCAAGGTCTGGGCGTACCATGGATTTATATAGAGGCAATATGGTATTTTCTGTCTAATTATCTATCCCTTTCTTAATGATTCCCAACATTCTGTTAGCTTTTTTGACTGCTTCTTCACACTGAGTGGATGTTTTCAGAGAACTATCCACAATGACTCCAACATCTCTTTCTTGAATGGTAACCACTAATTTAGACCTCATCATTTTATCTGTATGGCTGGGGTTATGTTTTCCAATGTACATTACTTTGCATTTATCAATAATGAATTTCATCTGCCATTTTGTTGCCCAGTCACCCAGTTTTGAGAGATCCTTTTGTAGCTCTTCGCAGTCTGCCTGGGACTTAACTATCTTGACTATCACCTGCAAATTTTGCCACCTCACTGTTTACCCCTTTTTCCAGATCATTTCAACACCATCCTCAGGGAAAAACCTATGTGAGAAAAGCGCATCCTCTAAGAAACTAGATATAAAGATCTCAAGGTCCAATTCTCCTACTGATCCAGTGACAGAATATAATGTTATGAAGATTCTTGAGAAAGAGGGATATAGGAGTACAATGTTTCCTCACTGAAGCCCCTTCAAGGAAGATGATGCCAAACCACATATGTCTAAACAAAGGCAATTCAGTCTAGAAAAGAAAAGCCAGATAGGAACTATCAGGGAGAATGTTAGGACTAGAGAGAGACTGGAAGACAGTGTCATTTCACTAAAAGGCTTGGCAAATGGTAGAGGCTACCCATGCAATAAGAGGGAACCCACCAGGAAGCACTTAAATGCAAATAGAACAAACAAATTAACAACAAATTAACTCAACTGTAAACACACAGTCAAAGTTGAGATATGGCTCCTGAATCCAATGGGCAGATAGGAAAAACAGGAACAGTGGGGTAGGATCACAAGATTTTAAATCCTTTCAGTTCAGCATGTATACATATTATTGTGGGCATCCATGAACAGAGATTTAATGATGAAGATGATCTTTAGTAACAAGACAAACACTTCTGAAGGAAATGCCAATTTAAAATTATGCAGGTGGATTCATAGGAATGTTAAAATATAAATGGGAGAAAAGCATCTCCTTGCTCGTTGTGGAGCAAGAACAGCTTTGGGCTTTCCATGACAAATCAGATTAGCACGTCAATCATGTGTATTTGAGTATACAACCGAATCCTACAGTATGTCAGCCAGCAAGCAGAATTTGCCAACTTTTTTTTTTTTTTTCAAAAATAGGGTGGAGCAATTTACGTGAGCTACAAGAGAAAGGAAGGGATAATGTCTGTGTCTGATTCTGTAAAACATGAGTATGAAAATAAGTAAGGCTATATGTACAGATTACATGAAACTGCATTTCTCTGTGCATATTTTAAAATTAGGCTAGGAGCAGGTTAAGTTTACGATGTTTCATACCCAATTTTCATTAGCTAAATAATCTCCCCTTTCTTATCTACCAAGTGGATCTCTGAAATGGCTCTGAAATCAATGCTGATTGATTATTATGTCTTTTTCAAGCACTCTGACAACACCAGATATTATGAGTCCCACTACATACATTCTCTGCCTGAGATGACAGTGAAAACACACACAATTCACAGTTCAAGCTTCCTGGTTGTACCTATAAAATAGATCAGTACCATTACAACAAAGCTAGCGTGATTTGCCTAAAAAAATGAATGACTGATTTGAGTTTAAAGTTTTTGATTGTGTTCACATTCTAATTACTACTCTTTCCAAATAAATACAGTATTGAAAAATTCTAATAGCCTACTCAGGACAAACGCAACACGCTCGCTCTCTCTCTCTCTAGGTAATAAAGTAATATATCACTGTTTTTTCCCCATTATTGCAACCATATGGAAGCAGGTGGGCAAGTAAATTTTGTGCCTGCAATAGTAAAATGTAATGATGTTTTGGGGGCCTAGAGTAAGCATATTACTACACAGGAACACTGGTGCATACTCACTTCATCTCTGCTCCACGTTCTTCTCCGTGTAATTGTTGGAGGATCAAGAACGTCTGTTAACTGAGGCCTAGAATCATTAGTCCAACTGTTCCCCTCTGGTGGTTTGGCATGCACTAATGGAGGAATCTTTCTGAAGTTCAGACTTTCATCAAATACACGGTCAACCAGCTGAAGGAGCAAAACAAATAAATACATTTAATTAAAAATCGGCAGTTTATGAAACCTTCTGGATACATACAGTACAAGGGCTTCAAGATGAGACTAATTTTTTTCCTCTAAAGTAGATCATTTTAAGGTTTCCATGATAAAAGCAAATATTCTGTTTTCCTATATATTATAAGATGTGAGTGTATTATATGATAGTGTGTCTAGTAAACAGATGGCTATTTTCCAAAACCAGAAATTCATGGCTATAAAATTCGATTGCCAGATGGAGAGGATTTTGCCTATATATAGATATCATGTAGTGAGCATAAAAAAAATGAAATTCCAGTCACTTAAACTGGCAGTGGTAAACCTTTTACCCACACTTTTACCAATGCTGACTGTACGTGATTAGAGTAACTGTTTTTCTCTTCACAAAAGGTACTCCATTCTCTTCACAAATTACATTTAATGGCAGATTTCTATGAAACTAATGAAAAGGAAGGTTTTTTTTTTTTGCAAGTCAATGAGTATTTTAGTCCTTTTCAGACAGATTAGTCACAATCTACTTACAGAGTCTACATCTACTTCAATGAAATACTGCCACCTACAGTATTATATTATATATTTACTGTACAATAATACTAAACAAAAAAGGAAAAGGGAAGCATACTTATTCAGTGAAATATAAGACAACATGATTTAAATGAATCTGAGTAAATGCATATTCATGTTATGCTGAAGTTTAGCTGGGGTTCTAAGAGACAATTAAAACAATTACATGGGTTTAGTCAATTAAACGGCACACGCAAGGCATGTTTCTTGCCATTGTTTATATCCTTTTTCACGAAAAAAGGACAGCCTTAGAATGAACACAGTCGATTAATGTGTTAACCAAACCTTACATACACAAAAATGATTAGACATATTTTGAGGGGAACAAGACAAGAAAGAACAAAACCCAAAGTAAACATTTACAAAAAACTATCTATCTGAATGGTAATATGGTAGAAGGTGAGTGATTTTTATGTTATCTTTAACATATTTACCAGCATTAGACCCATGATGACTAAAACAAGTTAGTTAGTACAATTTAATACACAGGACTCCAGAGAAAGTCAAAGAAGAGAAAAATTAAATTGCAGCATGAAGCAAACCTAATTCAAACTGTTTTTTAAAAATAATATATTGTGGATGAAGAGCTACAATTACTGTTAAGCCATGCTACTTACATATTTAAATACTAACAGGAAAACGTCTAGATCTTCTGTGATACAAGGACTTTTCTATCTGTAATAGCTATACTATATGTATATAGTGCACACACCATATATTTGTGTATACACACTAAAATCTTTAAAAGTACTCATACTATTCAAAGGTATCTAAGACTGTGGACAAGTAAGAAGTGAATAAGCACAATGTCTTGTGTTTAATAGTGAAAACAGACACACAATATGAACAGTTTGGGTGACCACTTTAATGATCTGTGTTCATAAACTGATTTTTGTGCTTACTGATTTTTGTTGAAAGATTAAGAAATCTTAAATCAAAAGAAGAGAATGCTGAGATTCATGCAAACAGGCTGGGTGGGAATAACTAAAAAAGCTATGCAAAAGGCTAAAAGCAAAAGAAATAAAGAAAAGAAAGAACCTTATGCATTTCTCCATGAAGATCTCCTACCTCTTCTCTAGTGTCTATGGCAGAGCCAGGGGTGGTGGCAGCAGTGCTTACTGTGGTACTCGGAGCAGTGCCTGATGAAGTCACTGAATCTATCTCTCCTGCTACATCGTTGATTTCCCGTGCGATGAGAGCCAGGTCTTGACTGATCCTGGTAATAATTTTAACAACAACATTACATTCTTCCAATACCATATACCTAGAGCAGCAGTGTCCAACCTGTATCCTTGAGGTTCTAAGTTGTGGCTCTTGGGTGAAGTCAGGCTAAGAAGAAAATGTGTAATTGATTACGAAGTGAAAATGTGTTTGCTAAGTTGTGCACTGCAATTTTTAAAGTGAAGTTTTTAAATCAAGCTCATTACTACAAGGAGGCAGAAGGGCACACTGCTTCCCAAAACATCTCCCACTGCTTCACCTGCAGCCCCAAGAGCAGTTCTACTGTGTGATGGGAATGCTCTGAACAGCTGTTGTCTTTTCTCTGCTGTAGCTGCTCTGCTATTGGACATCTGATGCATCACAAGGAGCAGGGGAGAGAGTACCTCTGGCTGCTCCATTGCCTTCTTACCTGCTAGACTGTGGGAGCACAAGATAGGAGCCGGAGGAGCCTAATGGCACTCCTCTCAAAGGATTGCTCCCCTCCCCAACAGAGCCACAACAGTCCATAAGACAGAGAAAGGGGAAAAGCTGAGAGACAACCATCAGTTATGGCTCTCTGATTCTATGAGCCAGCCCAAATTAGAGTAGGAACTTGTGCCAGCTTTCAGCAGTCCTCTTAGAAAGCCACGTTGGGATAGTTGTTCTGTGGACTTCAGTTAATCCCCTTCCCTTTCCAGAGGCTGAGAGGAATGATGCATACAAATCAGCTATGCTGGCTCTATGCCCACTAGGGATTCTCATTCCAAGAGAATCCCCAGTAAAGGTTTGCAGGTGGTTTCTGCTCCCTTTGCCAGGAAATGAACAGGGCAGACAATCTGCCCCTAAATATTGATAGAAATATTGAAATGTGTTTGTCCCTAAGGATGAAACGATTGGACACCACTGATCTAGAGGTAGAGAATTTAGCATTGAGAACAGTAGTTAAATTAGAATGGCAAACATAATTAACATATTTCCAGTCAAATCGCAATATTGCAACCCTATATTAGATGGTTCAGCATTGACTAGCACAATTCCATGGAACAATGCAATTTTAAAGCTTTCAAGAATAAACAGAAAATGGATAAAATGTGAGAGATACCATGCCGAAAATATTCTTAAACACTTAAATCTCAAATGATCATTTACTGTATTTACGCAGAAGTATAAAGCTAAAGCAAAAATTAAGTTAATACCAGAAATGTGCTGAACTTTTTGCATGTAAATAAATGTTAACAGTGTTGAAAAGTGAAAAACATTCACTTACCAGATGCTCACCACAGCCTAGTTAATATGAGCATTCTCACATATTTCTGGGATTAACTCAAATTTATTTTTATTTTTACTGTTCATATAAATGTATAAAACCATGTTTTTTAAAGGTAGAAAATAAACTGCTATTATCCAGCAAATTCTCCAGCGGACAGCTACCACAAAAGTATGGCCACTAGAAAATAGAATAATCCTGCAGAAGTCCTACTTCTCAACAGAAACATCCAAAAATCCAAAAAACTGCTAAAATCTCACGTGAATTCTTGCCAGACAGCCGTAATGGTACAGCGTCAGAAGCCTATATGAAAATGAAGGCAAATGATCTTGAAGGATTCATGGTGAAGTTAGGCAATTCCAAAATGGATGCTACTTCACAGCAAGCAACAAATTATTAATTCCTCAAGCAGTCAATAAGGTCACAAATACCAGTGCAGCTGCAACATAGTTTCACCAGAACTGTAATTGTGACTTGGTGTAAAAGGTCCGCATCTTTTCATTTTGCTGTCAATTAATGAAACTGGGGGAAGTGAAGCTGAAGTTGGAGACTACTTTGCTAAAAGGATAAAACACTAGTCTATTAACTTGTGCAACACCATTTTGGTTATTCAGTGCAGTAAGTTCATTAGGTTTCATATTCCTAACATCACAAAATTCATGCCACCTGGTACACTACTTAGTTCCTTTTTCAGGCTTGAACCTGCGCTTAACTTCACAACAAATTTCCTTCTACATTGTGAACAAAACAGAAGGGAAACAAATCTTAGCAGAGTTTGAATTTAAAACAGACAAAATTTATTTGCTGTAGTTACAGTTATAAAAAGAGACCTTCAGATGATGGAGTGTGCAATTACTGTGAGACTGCATGCTTTGGGTTCTCGGACAGCTCCAAGGTCAAAGGCTAAGTGCCTCAAAAATCCAAGTAATGTGGTTCTGTCACAACAATTGCAAACCATCTTGTGCATTATTCTACTTATAATTGACTTTTTCCATTAAAAGAAATGTAATCAGGCTAAGTATGCAGGGCTTCATGAGCAACAGAGGTAGGGAATTTATTCCCTAAGCAGTAGAAGGCAGTTTTCATTACAGCAGATGTGATGTCACACACAAAACATTTTGATCAATTTAACATAACAGAATCTCATTACTCTGGAAAATCCCGAAACCAAAATTCTCCGTTGAATAATTTAGCATTTCGGAGAACCTGTCATTTCCCTTATTTCATTCTTTAATAATCTCTAACCTTAAACATTTGACCTTTGACTGTATTTGACATCCTACCAGATACAAGGTACATGGAGTCAGTTTATTATCGGAATTGTGTGTGCTAGCAGAGTTATAGGAAAATTGTGAAATACAGAATTAAAATGGTTGTTTTTTTCTTTTTACAGAATTTGGGAAAGTATTTCATTAGCTTTTAATCAGCTGTCTCAAATTTCAACTAAACTAGTTATTTAAAACTAACAACTGAAAATTGTTCCAACACAAATTTGCGTGAAAAGGACAAAGCATGACAACCCTTTCACAAGATTAATTTACTTACGGTATGAAAATAATTTGGATAAAAGTAGATGTTGCTACCATCTGTTTTCCTAATTCAATTGTGCATTTAATTGGTTTATCAAATATTTATCACTGCAGCTTCCTAAGCAGACTAATTAGTCAAAGAATGAACAACAGATCTTCATAAGATCAGACAAAAACAGGCACCAGGTATCCAAAATCCATTTTCTTACTAACTCGAGAAGGCTTTTTACAAACACCGTAACTTTAAATTCTGATTAGGGAGATGCAAATTAGTATGGGAGGGTGGGATAGGGGTGGAAAAAGAACAATGAAATCACATTACATGCTTAAGAAACCCCACAAAAAATACTCCATTATCCTTTCTGCCAATAGGGATATTTTCATAATGCCAATATATACACTAGACCAGTGGTTTTCAACATTTTTTCATTTGTGGACTCCTAAACAATTTTGAATGGAGGTGTGTACCCTTTTGGAAATTCAATCTGTGGACGCTCTACCCTAGAAGTCTTAGACTGAAACCTTACTGAACAGAATTCAACTATAAATGTTGCACATGCTCGGCACGGCATTTGACACAGTGTGAGAAAGCGTGCTAAACTGTGAGCTTCTGTGGTAACAACATTTCTGGGTTTTGACCTGTAGGTGGGGGTATTCACATACTTTTGCTTGATCAGAAGAATGGAATGACTTTTCTGGGATCTGAAACTTTATTTTAATAGTCACCTTTGGCGGACCACTTAGAAATAGTCTGCAGACCCCCAGGGGTCCGTGGACCACAAGCTGAAAACAACTGCACTAGATTTCTATCGACTACGTGCAGTAAACGTCCATAAGCATTTATATACTTTAACTACAAAAAAAGATACATTATCCCAATGCTATGGCTGTGAATCTAAATTCAAAAAAAGTAAAGTTTTGTTTCCCACAACAATTAAATGTCCTTTGGCACAGATAACCTTGTATATTACTAACGATAAGTTTCATGACTTCATATCTACTAGTATATGTGCAATGTGGTTCCCACATGTACTGTAACTTGAACCATAACTTTGAATGTCCTTGCTTTTACACATTGATGTTCTCAACCCTATTATATTAATGTCATTTTTAGCATTAACCTTTAAAAAACTGATTTATCATATGAATATGCTATGTTAGGGTAAAAAATGGGTCAGGGGTGGGGCTAGTAGTACTGGCTATTACTAAGATCTGTCCCATTATAAGAGCCTATTTTCTGATGCTTATAACTTTATCAGATGTTAAGTGTTTGGGCTAAAATTTTCCATGCTGGGTATATGCCTTGGGCTAAACATTTTTGAAAAAGTTATGCCAAAATGGCTAGCCATTTCTGAGAACAAGGCTAGAGAAAAATACATTGTTTTACCTGTCAAAAAATTCTGGCGACCTTTTCTTTGAGAGGCTCTGACACACCTGTGCTTGAAATTTAGCAGAGGCTGGGCCTTTGTGTCATGGATGTGCTTTTAGCTGTCCCCATGAAAATCCATGAAATTTTTTCCAAACGGTAAGTCTTTCAAAAATCAGAGTTTGCAAATAGTTGGGAGAGATTTGCTAGAAAAAGTCCGTAAAGATTCTGTCTCCGCTCGGCAAAGCTTGTGTCTCTCACCAACAGAAGTTGGTCCAATAAAAGATATTACCTCACCCACCTTGTCTCTCTAATATCCTAGGACCGACACGGCTACAACTACACAGCATAAAGCTGCAAGCCTGTCTCTCTTGTGCTCTCAGGGTATGTCTCCACTGCAACGTAAGCCCATGCTTGAGCCCGGCCCCAAGCCTAACCCCCCACTTGCATCTACACTACAATTGTGCTAATCCAGGGCTCAGACCCAGGGTCCCATGACCCTGCAGGGCTGGAGGGTCCAAGCTTGAGTTAAGCCAGGACCCAGGGTCTGAGCCCGATTACTCTGCAATGTAGACACAGCCTTGCTTGTCTCAGGAGTAAGACAAAAGTATCCCACAATTCCATGGGACAATTTCCTTAGTCATCTCTACCCCAACAATCTGCAATCCACTCTACCGAAAAGGGAAGGCACACCTCCTGCCCCCTTCTACCTCCATCTCTTTGTGAATGGCAGCAGCTCAGGTCAGAGTTAGCCTATTCTGTTCTATTACAGATCTGCAAGCACACTATCAGAGAGCCTCCTGGGTTTTCAATGGAGAGTGAACCAAACAAGCCTTTTGCAAAGTGAGCTGCTTCCTGATAACATACAGGGCAGGCAGTAAATTTTTCCCACAGTGCACTTAGGTCCTAGGGCTAGAGTGGCCACATTTGGGGGCAGGGTGACTCTGGGATATGGGGCCCAAGAGACTCTGCGATATGGTTACTTTGACTTGGGTCTGCGCACTGCAGTGAGGGTGCTAGAGCCCTACATTTGAGCATGGGTTAGAAAAGTCTAAACATAGGGTTAAAATACAATGCAGAAGCTCAAGCCCAGGGTTCCCTAACATGGGTTAGTTGACTTGAGTCCCACTAACCCTGGACTCACATTGAAGTGTAGACATACCTTCTATGCCCACCCTGCTGGGCCCAAGCAGTATGTAGGAGGAAGCTGCTTGATTTGAATGCAGAGATGAGGGAGAGAGAAATGGATCAGATGAAGAGCCAGGAAGGGGTAACTGTGAGTGACTGGACTGGAGATTGGGACTGGGAGCAACAGGCAACCTTAATTCTGGCATTTCTTAACTTCTGAGTGCTTGACTTTCCAACGTTACTAATATTCTTTTAATATAGATGTTTGTGTGTTATACATATAGAGGGTCACAAATTTAGCAGCACTAATATGGACCTCAGCTAGCCCAGCCCTGCCACTGCAGAAGTCACGGAGGTCCAGGAAAGTCATGGAATCTGTGACTTCCATAACAAAATCATACCCTTAGTGTCTGATGTAAGCCAAGAACTTTCCTTACAGAATAGCAAGGCTGTCAACTGTGCAAAAAAAAAAAAAAAAAAAAAGTGCAGGTATTCTCCCCTAAAACTTCCACGGAAGCGAAGGTTCAGCAGGACTGTTTAGAAGGAGGAAGAGGTATGCTAAGTCTGAATATCTGAGTTTCACAGCTCCCCTATATGGGTTTAGCTCCTATCTTAGTATGGATTCTCAGAAAGAAATCCATAGGTTGGTATTTGAAATTTTAAAAGTTCTTACTGGAAAATGAATATTTGAGCTTCATTCTAATAGTTCCCAAGATGATATCAGAGTCCCTTGATTTGATTACAATATTTTTGTAGCTCATTTACATGTATTATCATAATCTATATAATGGTACAAAAGATTTTTTAAACATACCATTTCCAGGAATTGGAAAACAGTATTTCATATGACCAAAATATAATATTTCATATCTGTGACGTCAAAGTATTAAAAATTGTTTTTAAAAGGACACAGAGGTCATTTAGGCCTCAAATTTAAGTTCTGTAAAAAGTTTCACAAAACTGAACATTAATCAGTGTTTTAATAACATTTACATAAAAAGTTTTGTTTATTTAAACAGTCTATTTGAAATGTTCACAACATTGCATCACTAGAATGTATAACAGACTATTCTTTTCATTGTTGAAGTGCAGTGCAAATAGCAATAAGGGGGACAGTACATTAGATTTTTTTAACCACTTTATTAATCTCAGGCACCAGTCACAAAAGAAGTGATTTTTTGGACAAATATATATTATTTTATTTGACAGTCTTCCTTCAATGCAGAGTAAAAACCAAGATGAACTAAAAATTAGAAGTCAAAACATGGTCTTTCATATGGTAAAAAAACATACCTCCAAATCAGCTTTGCATTTAACTGATTTTTCTTTTATTACTTGCTGATTTTAAGGCAGTATAAAACAGATATAACTATTTCTTGAGGCAGAACAAAGTGTAACAAAATACATTTGTAACTCTCACTAATGCAACTGGGAGATCATACATAGGATATGTGTACCATAAGACAATACTATGCTCTTCCTCCACAAGAGAGGTATCCTGGTAGCACTACTTTGATAGGTTTCAGAGTAGCAGCCGTGTTAGTCTGTATTTGCAAAAAGAAAAGGAGTACTTGTGGCACCTTAGAGACTAACAAATTTATTTGAGCATAAGCTTTCGTGAGCTACAGCTCACTTCATCGGATGCATTCAGTGGAAAATACAGTGGGGAGATTTATAGACATAGAGAACATGAAACAATGGGTGTTACCATACACACTGTAACGAGAGTGATCACTTAAGGTGAGCTATTACCAGCTGGAGAGCGGGGGGGCGGGGGACGGACTTTTGTAGTGATAACCAAGGTGGGCCATTTCTAGCAGTTGACAAGAACATCGGAGGAACGGGGCGGGGGGAGGGGGAATCACACAAAAGGTTCCCCACCACCACCCCGTTCTCCTGCTAGTAACAGCTCACCTTAAGTGATCACTCTCGTTACAGGGTAACACCCATTGTTTCATGTTCTCTATGTCTATAAATCTCCCCACTGTATTTTCCGCTGAATGCATCCAATGAAGTGAGCTGTAGCTCACGAAAGCTTATGCTCAAATAAATTTGTTAATCTCTAAGGTGCCACAAGTACTCCTTTTCTTTTTGCGACTACTTTGATAGTCTCTCCTTTACAAGGCTTCAAGATTTCTGTACATCTAGCCATGCAGAAATATTGCATATGTAGAAGCACTCAGCGATTTAACTAGGTCATTTGTTCAGCACTACCAGTTCAGATAAAAGGCTTTGATATTTTAAAGGCATTTTTAAAAAACAAACCTTGCTATTTCTTCTCGATGAGCAGTCCAATCGCGAATGTAGTCCTCTTGTTCCTTGATCCTGTGCTTGAATGTATTGCTAGTTTGCATTGCTGTCCCAGAGCTCTGCAATCGAGGGTTTTTCAGGGCTGGAGAAGTACGTAGACGGGTATGTTTAGGGGAATTACGGTTTGATCCAAACTCATCTTCTGAGGTGGAAGCATAATCTGTAGGAAAGCGCCTCCATCTTGAATTTACTAAATTAGTTTGATTATTAAAAAAGAATTATTATTGTATCTTTTGTAAGAAACAATAAAATTATTTCAGAAACACCACAACAAAACACCACAACTGCTCAATATCAAACCCCAAGGACCTCACAAAAGTGTTTACTACATCTTAAAAAGAAAGATACTAAATTTGTGTTAAATAATAAATGTTGATTAATAAAATGTGGAAAAAGATGCTCTTTGTATAATGGTGAGTAGATAAAAAGATGCAAATGCCATTATTCCTACATACCTAAAGCAAGATGTGTTACAGAATGAGGGCCCAATTCATTAATATTTATAGAGTTTGATTGCCCCCCTTTTTTGGGGGGGGGCAAATTCCCCCTACTCCTATTAAATTTACAGTATTGATTTTTAAACAGGACACACACACAAAAGTGTAAAGATGTGTGAGGGAAAGTTGAGGCTGGCACAAGGTCTCTCAACATGGGCCAACATAAAGAAAACACATAATTCCTAGAGAAGAAATTATGCATTTATTGTTGGAAAAAAATAATACTTTGCAATTCAGCATCTTGTTACAAAGCTCAGTGACGCATCTACAATAACAGCATCTTCAGAGCAGACAGGACTTGTACTCATACTGAAAACAACACATTGCTGAAAATGGACAGAAGCAGTGGACAACTGAAACTGAGCACGAGGATCTCACTCAACAATTAGTCATTAATGGCTAGAAAATGGATTTCAGAATGGCCATCCTCACACTTTTTTAGATAGTAGAACATTCATTATGATAACATGCAGCACCCAATCAACCTCATGCCACAGAACTTCACAACATCAAATATTATTTCTTTGTTAATCACTGGCTCTAAAAATCAGTTCTCTTGGACTAAAGATTAATGTTAGGAAAATTCTTAATGTAATTTGTTAGTATTAGAATAACCTGACTTTAGGTTAGGTGCCCAAATGCTTAATTAAACTAGCTGCAAAATTTGTAGACACCTTTATTGAGGTTGGTTAGGTGTGCTGACGATACTTTTGAAAACCAGTATATCCAAATGGACATATTTATTCTTGGTAATTTATAAATCACAGATGCAAGATGTAATTAATGTGATTAACATAAAAATACAAGCAAATTAAGACTGATTTTTCCCTGAATTGTTATTTATTAAAAGGATGGCAAATTAAACATAAATCAGATGTGAATATAGGTACAGATATTTGCAATGTGAGTTTTTAGACGAGAACAGATTGTGTAATGTTCTGAAAGATTACAATATGTAGAGCGTGAAGCTGGAGTACAAACTTTAGTCCCTTTCTTCATTTAAACATCTTTTTAATTGTTAAAAGTAGAAATACGATTAACAGATTTTTTCAGGTGATTTAAAAGGAAGTGTGGTTGCGAGCCTAATCCAAAGTACATTTAATGCCCATTGAAATCAATTAGGTTATATTTTACTGTCTGTTTTAATATTCTAAAATAATCAAGAGGGGAAAAAAAGGTCTATCCACTGACCCACTACCCCTTAACTTATGGGATTCTAACTTGTCCTTATCAAGGAAAGCAGAACATAAGCAGAAAAAGTACTCCTTTCTCCCTTCCCCTCAAAAAAAAGCATGCAAGACGTGTGTGATTGCAGTTGAACGAATTTTAGGAGTTGGGCCCAAAGTTTATCAACAGAGTCCTTTAAAATAATTTTGCATTTTTAATTAATCCTTTGTTCCAATTCTTATTTAAAAAAATGAAAACAAACATCAAATTTGCTTAAAAATTGTATCTCTAAACTGTTTCTTAAAGAGTAGTTCAACAACTCAGCACTGTACAATGAGCATAAGTAGTCAAATTTAAAAACTAAAGATTGAATGAACAGTGAAATATTAGAAAGAGATATGATTTCTAGTACTCTACCACTGTAAGTTTCAACAGCAGGATCTGGGTCTGGGAGAAGCTGGGATTTCTCTGTGTACAAAATATTGTTTTATCATGTTAATGCTTAATGAAAACATTCAAATTTGAAGCATTTGCTTAACAAAAATCTATTGCTGAAATTTAGGGTAAGCCCTTCCCTTCCTCAGTCTATGGTTCAGAGAAAAGCAAAAAAAGATGTTGCAGATATTCTTAATTATAATTCTTTTTAAAAGAATTGATTCTGAAACAGTTTGAAAATTCAACAGAGAATTGCTATCCAAATTCAATTGTATTTATAATTAAGAAAGGTAGATAGAGTCGAAAGCCTGTTTAGTATTTGGAAAGATCATAAAGATCTGAGGCCAAAATGCTACCGTGTTGCTGTTTGGCCTACAGGTTTCTCATAGTAAACTTTGTGAAAAGTTATTGTGGAGTTATAGTAACAATATCACAAGTCGTGTAAATTATGACATATATTAACAAAACTCGGCATGTTTTGAATTAACCTAGCTATCACTTTTCAGACATAGGATTTTAAAAAACACCTTTTGATCTCTTTGGATGCACAGCTGCTTGGGGCCAGATCAACCCAATCAACCCCACAGGTCTTAACATTTAGTGTTCCTTGCCCCCCATAATCCTAGACTTTGAGTCACCTAAAAGATCAAAGTGTGACAGTGCTTCTGCTCGACTTGAACCCTTTCTTTTTCACAGAGTTGCCTCTGCTGCTTCTTTCACTCTCTGTCTGTTGGCTTGCAATGACTTCTCCTCCCTTAGGCTAGCTAACTAGTATAGCTAATAATCATATGACATGCAGCTGTTCCAAAATGTGACTGCCCTCACAGCTATCCTTGCTGCTACTGTTGCTGCTCACTCCTCATGACCATCATCTTTCCCCATCAATCTCATAGACTCAGACTTTAAGGCTAGAAGGGACCATTGTGATCATCTAGTCTGACCTTCTGCACACTTCAGCCTCACCTACCCACTCCTGTAATAGACACATAACCCCTTGCTGAGTTACTAAAGTCCTAAAATCATGATTTAAAGACTTCAAGTTACAGAGAATCCACCATTTCCTCAATTTTAAACCAGCAAGTGACCCATGATCCATGCTGCAGAGGAAGGTGAAAACCCCCCAACGTCTCTGCCAATCTGACCCAGGAAAATTCCTTCCTGACCACAAATATGGCAGTTAGTTGGACCCTGAGTATTTTGACAAGACTCAGCAGCCAGACACCTGGAAAAGAATTCTCTGTAGTAACTCAAAGATCTCTCCATCTAGTAGTGTTTCATCACCAGCTGTTGAGGATATTTGTTACTAGCAGTTGCAGATCTCCTACATCGGGGTTCTCAAACTGGGGGTCGGGACCCTTCAGGGGGTCATGAGGTTATTACATGGGGGGTTGCGAGCTGTCAGCCTCCACCCTAAACGCCGCTTTGCCTCCAGCATTTATAATGGTGTTAAATATATTAAAAAGCATTTTTAATTTATAAGGGGGGGTCCACACTCAGAGGCTTGCTTTGTGAAAGGGGTCACCAGTATAAAAGTCTGAGAACCACTGTGCTACATGACATTGTAGGCAGTGTGATCATACCATCCCCCCCATAAACTTATCATGCTCAGTCTTGAAGCCAGTTAGTTTTTTGCACCCACTGCTTCCTTTGGAAGGCTGTTCCAGAACTTCACCCCTCTGATGGTTAGAAACCTTCATCTCACTTCAAACCTAAACTTTTTGATGGCCAGTTTATATCCATTTGTTCTTGTGTCAACAATGGTGCTTAACTTAAATAACTCCTCTCCCTCCCTGGTATTTATCCCTCTGATGTATTTATAGAGAGCAATCATATCTCCCCTTAGCCTTTGTTTGGTTAGGCTAAACAAGCCAAGCTCTGAGTCTCCTCTCATAAGGTAGGTTTTTCATTCCTTTGATAATCCTAGTAGCCCTTTCCTGCACCTGTTCCAGTTTGAATTCATCTATTTTAAACATGGGAGACCAGAACTGCACACAGTATTTCAGATGAGGTCTAACCAGTGCCTTGTGTAGTGGTACTAACACTTCCCTATCTCTACTGGAAATACTTCAACTGATGCATCCTAGGATTGCATTAGTCTTTTTCGTGGCCACATCACATTGGCAGCTCACAACCGTGGTGTGATCATCCAATACACTCAGATCTTTCTCCACCTCTGTCACTTCCAACTGATAAGCCTCCATTTTACAGCAAATATTCTTGTTGTTAGTCCCAAAGTGCACTTTACACTATTAAAGTTGACCCATTTCTATTGCTCCAGTTTTCAAGGTAATCCAGATCTTCTTAATGATACTCCAGTCCTCCTCTGTATTGGCAATACCTCCCAACTTTGTCAGCTGCAAATTTTATTGTCATATTCTCACTTTTTGTGCCAAGACCATTAATGAAAATGTTAAATAAAACTGATCTCAACACCAACCCCTGAAGAACTCCATTAGTAACCTGCCTCCAGCCTGACAGTTCACCTTTCATTATGACCCTTTTAACCAGTTCCTTATCTACTTTGAATTCTCATATTAATCCCCATGTTCTCCAATTTAACAAATAATTTCCCATGTGAAACTGTATCAAATATCTTACTGAACTCCAATATATTAGATCTACTGTGTTTTCTTTGTCTAAAAAATCAGTTATCTTCTCAAAGAAAGAGATCATGTTGGTCTGACACAATCTACCTTTTGTAAAACTATGTTGTATTTAAATCAATTACCATTTACCTCCATGTCCCTAACTACTTCATCTTTCAAAATTTGTTCTAAGACTTTGCATGCAATTGAGGTCAAACTAAGAAACCTGCATGCAGTTTCCTGGATCACTTTCCACCCCCCTCCCCTTCCTAAAAATAGGTACCATATTAGCAATTCTTCATAGATTCATAGATATTAAGGTCAGAAGGGACCATTATGATCATCTAGTCTGACCTCCTGCACAATGCAGGCCACAGAATCTCACCCACCCACTCCTGCAATAAATCTCTCACCTATGTCTGAGCTATTGAAGTCCTCAAATCATGGTTTAAAGACTTCAAGGTGCAGAGAATCCTCCAGCAAGTGACCCATGCCCCATGCTACAGAGGAAGGTGAAAAACCCCCAGGCTTCTTCCAATCTGCTCTAGAGGAAAATTCCTTCCCAACCCCAAATATGGCGATCAGCTGAACCCTGAGCATGTGGGCAAGATTCACCAGCAGATACCCAGGAAAGAATTCGCTGTAGTAACTCAGATCCCACCCCATCTAACATCCCGTCGGGCCTATTTACCATGAATAGTTAAAGATCAATTAATTGCCAAAATCATGTTATCCCATCATACCATCTCCTCCATAAACTTACCGAGTTTAATCTTGAAGCCAGATAGGTCTTTTGCCCCCACTGCTTCCCTTGGAAGGCTATTCCACAACTTCACTCCTCTAACGGTTAGAAACCTTTGTCTAATTTCAAGTCTAAGCTTCCCAATGGCCAGTTTATATCCATTTGTTCTTGTGTCCACATTGGTACTGAGCTTAAATAATTCCTCTCCCTCCCTGGTATTTATCCCTCTGATATATTTATAGAGAGCAATCGTATCTCCCCTCAGCCTTCTTTTGGTTAGGCTAAACAAGCCAAGCTCCTTGAGTCTCCTTTCATAAGACAGGTTTTCCATTCCTCGGATCACCCTAGTAGCCCTTCTCTGTACCTGTTCCAGTTTGAATTCATCCTTCTTAAACATGGGAGACCAGAACTGCACACAGTATTCCAGATGAGGTCTCACCAGTGCCTTGTATAACTATACTAACACCTCCTTATCTCTACTGGAAATACCTCACCTGATGCATCCCAAGACCGCATTAGCTTTTTTCACGGCCATATCACATTGGCGGCTCATAGTCATCCTGTGATCAACCAATACTCAGAGGTCCTTCTCCTCCTCTGTTACTTCTAATTGATGCGTCCCCAGCTTATAACTAAAGTTCTTGTTATTAATCCCTAAATGCATGACCTTACACCTCTCACTATTAAATTTCATCCTATTACTATTACTCCAGTTTACAAGGTCATCCAGATCCTCCTGCATGATATCCCGGTCCTTCTCTAAACTGGCAATACCTTCCAGCTTTGTATCGTCCGCAAACTTTATTAGCATACTCCCACTTTTTGTGCCAAGGTCAGTAATAAAAAGATTAAATAAGATTGATCCCAAAACCGATCCTTGGGGAACTCCACTGGTAACCTCCCTCCAGCCTGACAGTTCACCTTTCAGTATGACCCGCTGTAGTCTCCCCTTTAACCAATTCCTTATCCACCTTTCAATTTTCATATTGATCTCCATCTTTTCCAATTTAACTAACAATTCCCCATGTGGCACCGTATCAAATGCCTTACTGAAATCTAGGTAAATTAGATCCACTGCGTTTCCTTTGTCTAAAAAAACTGTTACTTTCTCAAAGAAGGAGATCAGGTTGGTTTGGCACGATCTACCTTTTGTAAAACCATGTTGTATTTTGTCCCATTGACCTCAATGTCCTTAACTACTTTCTCCTTCAAAATTTTTTTCCAAGACCTTGCATACTACAGATGTCAAACTAACAGGCCTGTAGTTACCCGGATCACTTTTTTTTCCTTTCTTAAAAATAGGAACTATGTTAGCACTTCTCCAGTCATACGGTACCCCTGAGTTTACAAACTCATTAAAAATTCTTGCTAATGGGCTTGCAATTTCACGTGCCAATTTCTTTAATATTCTTGGATGAAGATTATCTGGGCCTCCCAATTTAGTCACATTAAGCTGTTCGAGTTTGGCTTCTACCTCAGATATAGTAATATCTACCTCCATATCCTCATTCCCATTTGTCATGCTATCATTATCCCTAAGATCCTCATTAAAGACTGAGGCAAAGTATTTGTTTAGATATTGGGCCATGCCTAGATTATCCTTAACCTCCACTCCATCCTCAGTGTTTAGCAGTCCCACTTCTTTCTTTCTTTCTTTCTTTCTTATTTATATGGCTATAGAACCTTTTACTATTGGTTTTAATTCCTTTTGCAAGGTCCTTCTCATTTTATCCCTACATGTCCTGACCTCAATAAGGTAGCTTTCCTTGCTGATCCCTCCCATCTTCCACTCCCTGTATGCTTTCTGCTTTTTCTTAATCACCTCTCTGAGATGCTTGCTCATCCAGCTTGGTTTACAACTCTTGCCTATGAATTTTTTCCCCTTTCTTGGGATGCAGGCTTCTGATAGCTTCTGTAGCTTTGACTTGAAGTAATCCCAGGCCTCCTCTGCCTTTAGATCCATAAATTCTTCTGTCCAATCCACTTCCGTAACTAATTTCCTTAATTTTTGAAAGTCAGCGCTTTTGAAATAAAAAATCCTAGTCGCAGATTTATTTTTGTTTATCCTTCCATTCAGTTTGAACTGAATTAGCTCATGGATCACTTGAACCAAGGTTGTCCCTACAACCATTTCTTCTATGAGGTCCTCACTACTCACCAAAACCAAATCTAAAATGGCATCCCCTCTTGTCGGTTCAGCGACTATTTGATGAAGGAATCCATCAGTTATCACATCTAGGAAAATCTGAGCCCTATTATTATTACTAGCACTTGTCCTCCAGTCTATATCTAGGAAGTTAAAGTCTCCCATGATCACACAGTTTCCATTAGTATTTACTTCATTAAAAACATTAAAGAGGGCTCTATCCATATCCAAATTAGATCCCGGCAGTCTATAGCACACCCCAAGCACTATCACAGGGGAGGCTCTAGTAGTTTTCTTCCCCAATGTGTTTTCTCCAGTCATAGGGTATGCCCCCTGTATTTACGGAATCATTAAAAATCTTTGCTATTGGGCTTGCAATTTCATCTACCAGTTTCTTTAATATTTTTGGATGGAGATTATCTGGGTCCCCCAGTTTGGACTCACTAAACTTCTTGAGAATTGACTTCCACATCAGATGTGGTAATTTCTACCTCCATATCCTCATTTCCATTAGCCACCCTGCCACTACCCCAAGCTCCTCCATACGGTTATTAAAACCTGAGGCAAAGTATTTGTCTGACTATAAAAAAGGTTAAAAAAACCTAAAGAAGTTCAGGGAGGATAGGTCCATCAATGGTTATTAGCCAGGATGGGCATGGATGGTGTCCCTAGCCTCTGTCTGCCAGAAGCTGGGATGGGTGACAGGGAATGGATCACTTGATGATTACTAGTTCTGTTCATTCCCTCTGAAGCACCTGGCATTGGCCACTGTCATAAGATAAGATACTGGGATAGATGGACCTTTAGTCTGACCCAATATGGTCGTTTTTATGTTCAGGTGTTGGGCCATGCCTAGATTGTCTCTAATCTTCACCCCATCCTCAGTACTTAGCGGGCCCACTTCTTCTTTAATTGTTTTCTTTTTATTTATATGGCTACAGAACCTTTTACTATTGGTTTTAATTTCCTTTGAAAGGTCCAATTCTGCTTGGCTTTTGGCAGTTCTCACTTTTCCCCTACACTTTCTGATCTCCAAGAGGTAGCTTTCCTTGCTGATCCATCTCATCTTCCATTCTTTATAAGCTTTCTTTTAATAACCTGTTTGAGATGCTTGCTCATTCAACTTGCACTGCAACCCTTCCCTACAAATTTTCCCCCTTGCTTGGGATGCAGGATTCAGATAGTTTCTGCAACTGTGGCTTAAGATAATTCCAACTCCTTATATATAACACTTTCCTCTAATGGTCTTTAAATGACTTTACAAATTAATAAAATAATGAATGAAGCGTCCTAACAACCTGCTCAGGTGGGCAACGACTGTCACCATTTTAGAATGAGGCAAATAGAGGCACAGTGTGACTAGGGTTCAGTATACATTATGGACTGTTACACCAGGACAGCTACACAGACACACATTTTTGTAATGTACACATGCTCATAGTAGCATGGCCACAAGTCACAAAGTAAGTTTGTGAAACAGCTACAAATGGAACCATAACTCCTAACTCCCAAATAGCAGTATATTCCTTATTGATATTACATAGTGCCTGAAGTGTTCATTAGACCATATTTTCTCTCTGATATTGGCTTTGACTGTTTTGTTAACTGCTTTTTTATTTGTTTACACTTTACACTGAAACTTTTGTTTTCCATAAATGTTAGTGTTTATAATGACAAGTTTCAGAGTAGCAGTCGTGTTAATCTGTATTCGCAAAAAGAAAAGAAATACTTGTGGCACCTTAGAGAATAACAAATTTATTTGAGCATAAGCTTTCGTAAGCTACAATAAATTTGTTAGTCTCAAATACTTCTTTTCTTTTAGTGTTGATAATGACGTTTTGTTTTTTTAAAGAGAAGTAGTCTTTCTACTGCAAGTGTTCCAAACAATGGTGGTGTGCCCTTTTTATCTATTTGGTTAGCTTGGGATAGATAGCTCATAAGGTGGCAAACTTTTCAGCTTTTCCCTTTGAAACTGAGAATATTTTCTACAAAAACCGCAGTAGGTTCTGACCATGGAATGCAGTTAAATCAACAAGCACATTGCAGGATTGAGAGCTGTAACACATTAAAGCATTCCCCATTGTTAAAGTAGCTGAATACTTAACTATAACAGTCATATGGAAGTCAGTAAGCACATTGTAGTTCATATTTTCACAAAAAAACCCTCCTCCTGACTCATGCTTTTGTTGAAAACAGAAAACAATCATATGACAAAACAAGAAATTTCTAGTGTTTACCTCTTCAAGGGTCAATACCACCAGGTATGGAATAATGATAGCTAATGGAATAATGATAACTAATGTTAATTAAATCAACCTTGTAAATTAATGCAACCTAACTGGCTCCTCAGAAGTAACTGTTTTGCCTGAACTGATGTTACAGTCAGTCGACTGGACACATAAATCTCAGATTCTGATTGAACCATTAGTACTAAATGTGCCTGATATAAATAGCCAGACAGATAAATATGCTGGGAAAAATACCTTCATCTCCCTTTTAAAGTACACTATTAGGGTAGATGGCTTGGGGTATTATTATTTTTTTTGTTTGTTTCACTTGAATTCATGAGGATTATTGGTATTTCTGAAGACAACATTCAGAATATAACAATACATGTGACTTCACATTACAGTGAACGTTAAGATTTATTGTTCAAGGAATAGATTTCTCTTAAATTAACCTGTGATTTCACCAGTAATTACCTCTCAAGGCAATAAATATTGATGAGCAGCACAACAGACGTTACTAACTACTAAATATGCTAGTTATATATCAGCAATGGCAATGGTTTTGCCAAAACAGCTTGGTTTGTATAAAAAAAATAGTCAGTGTGTAAAAAAATATAGAAATGTTTGTATAACAGGTGGAGATGGGAAGTATAATACACTGTACTGATGACCCTTCACATCAGTGAATGCAAAGAAGCCATTCAAGTACAACAAATATGTCATCTGGTGCTTTTGAAGAAAAATCTGTACTCAGCAGTATTAAAGTTCAAAAGGTGAGAAAAGCACTAGTTACCATGAATAATCTGATAAACAAGGTGACATTTAAACATAAGCATTCTTCTTTAGGTTGTTTAACTAGCTGTGTCAGATACTTGAAAACTAGCTAACAATCTCTTACATTGCCTTTTCTTCCATTGTCATATGTCAGTTTTTAACAAGACTACCGTTAAAATGGTAGGCTCAAAACTATTAATTGTAATATTTTTTCATTTAAATATTAAATAATAGGGGAGATGTCAGAGAGGCTGAATCAACAATTTTGACAATAAGTGACCTGAGAGGAAGAAGAGATCTGGCCCCTGTAAATACAGATCCTCTCTTTTCACATAGCAATAAGTATCAGAAATTGTTCTAGGACAGGCCTGAAGCCCTTGAGAGTGAAATAGATTTGGGATAACACACAAGCCGTTTAGTGTTGGAATATTTCATTCAGTATTTTTGTGTTTAGAAGTATATTTCTATTAGTTACTTCTTACTTTGTATGTTTTGTAATTAAATTACACTTTTGTACTTTTAGAAGCAAATCTTAAATTACCTTGCATTTATCTGGTTGATGCTCCATGCCTTCCTCAGACTGCACACATAGTTTTGCATACTTACAAACTTTCAAACACATTTCCTAGTTTTTACCTCATTGAACAGTGCTGCTGACCTTCTAAACGTTTAGATCCTGACCTAAGCAAAAGAGGTTCCTAGTTTATCTACATTTTTGTACTACGCCAATCACTGCAGCATTTGAGAACCTCAGATACTATAGTTGGTTAGAAGTTTCCAATAAAAAATTATAAACCAAATGGCTAAGGAATTAAAATCTCTTGTCCGTTGTATTAAATTAAAAAATATCTGCCACGATAACTACTGGAGCTTCTTTCTCAAAAGAAGAGGACTCCTTCAACTAAAGTTTGAGCTAATGCTTCATAATAAAGCACCATTAGTTTAACACTTATAAAAAGAGAAAGCCCAAGAAAATAAACAAAATATCAAGTACTGAAAAAGACTAAATCCAAATAGTCTCACATACCTGATGGAGAATTATGGGCGGAGGTCAATGATTTGGATTTAGAATCAGAAAGTCGAGAAATGCTATTAGCTCTAGTTCTAGCAGAAACTTTACTACTATCTGCTGATGGTGTTAATCTTCCACCACTTCTAATGACGGCTTCTGTAGTACGAGATGAGACAGTGCTTCTAGTTATTGTGGCTTCAGAGTCACTACGTGCTGATAAAGAACCAAGCCTAGTTCTGCGTGGTTGGGCAAGTAAGTCAATTCTGGAGATATTTCTCCTTCCTGATGGAGGCTTTGATGTAGAACTTGTAGTGGACACTTCAGAAGCCACTGAAGCTTTATCTGCATCAGCAAGTTCGCTATCTGAGGCTTCACCAAGTCGTGCTCTGCGCAAGAGAGAAGTCCTTGTGGGACGAGGCCTTGGAAGAGTGGTTGATTTACTGGATTGCCCAATTGTAACAGGAGAGGTCTTTGATTTAGCTGACTTACTGCCTTCCATTTTGGAATGTAAGAGTTCATCTGCAGAGGTAAAATGACCCCTTCCATGTGATTTGCCAGAGTAAGTTTCCTGGTCAGATGACAAGATATCAGATATGGCAGAATGAGGTACACTAGATGTTTGGTCATCATCTGTTAAATCTACTGAAGGTTGCCTCATTCTTCCACTGGGTTGCATATATTTACGACCCTCTGCTCTTGAACCAGCATCTGAAGATCGGCTTTTAGTTTTCTTTTCTATCTTTTCTCTAGCATTTGTTGCAGAAGAAGATTTTAAAACATCCTTGGAAGGAGAACTAGTGGAACATCTATCTTTATAGAGGGTAGTAAAGCTCTTTCGCTTTTGAGTGGTTTTTCTTTCAGTGTCACCAGTAACCAGACTGATTGTGCTAGCGGTGTCTACATCTGATTCGGGCGATATGGAATTATCTCTGTTATAGCTAGGAGTTTCAGGTCCTTCATCTGTTTTGTTTTCTTCTCGTAATTTAGCTTCAAGGAACGCCATTACTGCTTCTGTGTCTTTTAAAATAAGTGTTGTATCCAGACTAGAATCAGTGTCCACAGAATCACTTCTCTCACGTATTCTGTTTGTGGAGGTAAAAGCAAATGAAGGGGGAGTAGATCCAGTTTGTTTATTAATATGAGGAATAAGTTCTATAGGTATATTTGTGCTAGGTTTATCTATAGTAAAGCTGCCTTGTCTCACTAACGGTTTTGAAGATTCTTTCTTCTCTCCTCCTAATCCTTTTGGAGTTTGGCCTTTTATAATTTCCTCTGGTTTTTTTCTTTTCCCTTCACTTTGTACAATCTTCATTTCTGCTTTACTTGTAGAATGTCCTGGGGCTTTTTCTTGATGATTATCCAACATTTTATGTGGAGTAGGAGTCTCCTCTCTACCCTTCTCAACTTTACTGGCAATAAGTTTAGCTGAAGACACTTTAGTTGAAGTCCTATGTGCCTGCTCCTTTTGTTCTTGCTGTTGAATTTTAGCTAAAGCTTGCTTTACAACTGAAGTTTCCCTGAAAATTTCACTTTTCTCTTTACTGGAAGAAGAGCAGCTAATGGGGTGAGAAGACAATTTGTTGTCTCCACCAGGTTTAGGAGAAAGGCCATTCATTGTCCTGTTTGCCTTAGCCATGCTCCTACTACCTGCATCTTGTGGCATTTCTTTTTGGGATGCATGAGTTGGAGTTTCTTTCTCTTGAAGTTCTGTGTCTTGTTTTTCACCTATCTCTGATCTCTGATGAGGTGTAACCTTTGCTCTTGAACTTTCAGTGGCTTTTTCCTCTTTTGGAAGCTGTGGAAGTGTTCTCCTCTTTCGCTCGCCTTGGCTAGTCACAGAAGTGGCTGAGCTAGTACTTCTAACTGAAATACCAGATTCACTGATGTCAGTATCTAAAAACAGAATGAAAAAACCTCTTGGAAATGAGTGACTAAATCTGCCAATGGAAACATGCATTCTTAAGGCTACACAGAAGTAATTAAGAAAGTACAGTATTTCTATTGCACAGAGAACTGGAACTTTGTCTTTTGTGAAATGACATTTAAAAGTCCTCCTAAACCACGACACAGTAGATTATGTAAAATAGTCAATTACTTTCACCGATCTATTAATCACATAACAGACATTTTAAGATACTGGAGAAAAATATGTATTTATAAAAATACTTGTATGCTACAGTATGGCACATGAAGGTTCTGATACAAACAAGGGAATATTTCACTCTGTGACAAGCCTTTGTAGCACACATCAAAGCACTGATATGAAATGAACATCTGTCAAAGTAATGGAATTCTTGTGTGTGTCAGCTGTGGTTTCGTACAGGGATCCCCTAACAACCAAATGCACAGAACTACATGTTATCTTTAAGCAGCATCTTCCCTGGAACTTGGTGCGTTGCATGGTTGGGAAAAGGAGGTGAAAAACTACAGTGGGAGGAGGACAGGAATATGAAGAGAGAGAGCAATCTTCTTCTCTCTTGGTCCTGGTATCTGCTTGCTAACAAATAGGCTTATTTTCCTCCCACAACTGGCAAATTTTGGCTGTGACCGAACAGTCACCCACTTGTGAACCACCTTGCATTCATGTCCGCAAGGTTGAAAATCTAAGACCAGAAAATTGGTTCTCAAACTGTTGAGTATGGGCCACCAGTAGCCCTCAGTCTTTCCTGGCTGTATACACAACTAAACAATTTGAAATCCAAGCAGAGTAGAATTTGGGTGATGGGAAAGAAGGTAGGTCTATGGGAGACAGTCAGGCTTGACAAAATTCCGGCTGGGATGATTTAGTTGGGGATTGGTTCTGCTTTGAGCAGGGGGTTGGACTAGATGACCTCCTGAGGTCCCTTCCAACCCTGATATTCTATGATTCTAGGATTCTAAGTGGTCTGCAGAATGAAAAAGCTGGAGATCCACTGCATCTAGATCAGGGACGGGCAAATTATGGCCCGCGGGTCGGATCCAGCCAGTCAGGGCTTTCAATCCAGCTCGCGGGATTGCCAGCCCTGTGGCACAGTGGGGCTAAGGCAGGCTCCTTGCCTGCCCTGGTCCCACGCCGCTCCCGGAAGTGGCCGGCACCACATCCCTGCAGCCCCTGGGGGAGGGGGAGAGCAGAGGGCTCCGTGTGCTGCCCTTGCCTGCAAGAACCACCCCCCACAGCTCCCATTGGCTGGGAACTGCAGCCAATGGGAGCTTCAGGGGTAGTACCCACAGGCAAGGGCAGCGTGTGGCAGAGCCGCCTGCCCCACCCCACCCCCAGGAGCCACTGCTGGACATGCTGGCCACTTCCAGAAGTGGCGCGGGACCAGGGCAGGTAGGGAGCCTGCCTTAGCCCCACTGCATGCCGTTGCCACCCCAGAGCCACTTGAGGTAAGTGGCGCTGAGCCGGAGCCTGCACCCCAAACCTCTCCTGCACCCCAACCCCCTGCCCTGAGCCCCCTAAGCCCCTGCTTTGAAACCCCTGCTACACCCCTCCTGCACCCCAATCCCCTACCCTGAGCCTCCTCCCACACTCCACACCCCCCCGCACCCTAACTCCCTGCCCTGATCCCCCTGCCACACCCCTCCTGCACCCCAAGCCCCTGCCCAGAGCCCCCTCCTGCACCCCAACCCCTTGCCCTGAACCCCTTCCTGCACACCACAACCCCCCCATACCCCGCACTCCCTCCTGCATACCAACCGCCTGCCCCAGCCCTACATTCATGGCCCTGCATACAATTTCCCCAACCAGATGTGGCTCTCGGGCCAAAAAGTTTGCCCACCCCTGGTCTAGATGATCTAACAGGTCTTTTCCATCTTTACATTTCTAATTCTATGAAACGTTTAAGGACTTTTGTTTATGTTACTGGCACCCCGCAGGACCCAGATTCTTAATAGACTATAGGAGTTGTTAGAGAGAGAAGGTGGACCAACTTCTGTTGGCGAAAGGGACAAGCTGTCAAACTCTGTGTAAGCCTCTCTCTCCGATATCATGAGACTGACGGCTACAATACTGCGAACAACTACAGAAGTTATGATATTGTGGCTGTTGTAAATGCACAGTAAATCTGCTTTTCTCAGGGCAATGATTAATTGTAAAGCTGCATTGCTGAAACAACCTGATACTTCTTGAACCTAGTAACTTCAAAGGCCGTTAGCAAACTCCAAATTACTTAAATTTAAACAGTGTCTCTCATGAAGTCTGCTACAGTCTTTAGGCTCAGGTAGGATCACAAAGCTGGTAGCTCATGTTTTTAAAACCAAAGAGAAAAAATTGTAAGAAAAACAAAAAAGATTTACCCCTGTAAGTCTGAGAATAATGACAGGAAAGATGGGACCTACCACTCCAGTACTTTAATTGTGTGGGCGTTCTGGGGTTTCTACTCCCTCCAGTCCTACATGCTGTGCAAAATTGCTCTGCAGAAGATGGTCAGAAATCCATTTATTTCCACTGCTTTTAGGCATAAAAAGTGAGCTCGTCCAACACGGAAGTTCAACAGCTCACTAATATTGCCCTATTTTGATACTTTTGCTGACTTCACTTAATGCAAAAAGAAGCCATCAATGTCTCTATCTGTAGTGGCCTCATCAAGCTGATAAGACTGAATCTGCCCCAGCTCCTTTTCCCTCAGCTTTGTGTAATAAAGAGATCCTCTATGACTCAATTGCTGGCTGGAATATGTACTTTGAGGGCTTTGTGTCATTTGGCCTTGCAGCCTGGAACCACACAGAAAAAATATTTTTTCTATGAAACCCCAGAGTACTCAAAGTCCTGTTTCAGACACTGTTTAGTCCTCCATTAAACATCTTTCCCTGCCTCCCTGAGAATAAGAACCATCAGCACCTCACTTATGTAAGACTCCATTACTGGAGATCCTCCCATGACCAACTAACATGTTTTTAAATGTCCTTGTCCACTCTGTGGGCAAAATCGTATTTAATGTTGTGCTATTTAATACTACTTCTAATACAACACATTTGCCCAGGGTAGACAATGCCACACGGGAGGAAAAGAAGAGCGTGGTCAACTTGCAAAATACCAAGACAGAAAGGTGTTGCTCGCTAAAAGTTAACACAGGGTTAAATCTTAGTTTTGGTCTGCAGGCACCCAAAGACAATGGCTGTAGAAAGCCCCAATTGCTTGCTCTCAAATGAACAATATAATGAATCCACTACTGAAGTCTGCCTCCATCCCAGTCGGGGAGATTGACCAGGTTCAGGTGTCCCAGGACAGAGGGACTTTGAAATGGATAAAAGACTGTCGGTGACTGGGAAAAAATACTAACTGAAGGATATCAGACAAAGGCAGAGGCTACAAGACCATAGTCTACCTTGTTCAGCCCCATTGCTGCGGGGGTGGGGGGAGGGGCAATGCCTTGAACAAGGGTAAGGTGGACACTCACACATTTCTGGAATAGCAGATATTCCAGTGCTTCTGGGAACAGCATGAGCCTGCATCCGCTGGCATGACCTTGCACACACAGAGCATGCAAAATCACGCTGGATTGGAGAGGGGGAGAGGTCCCACTATTTTTAGGACCACCCCATGCCAGGTGAGGTGGGTGGAGCAGCATGCTCTTAAAAATGGCATCCCCCATCCAATTTTGTCCCTGTACTGGACAGGGGACAAACCTCTCAATACTGGACAAGTGGCCTCCCTAGCCAAGGGCGTGGGGGGGACACTACCTAAACTTGCAAGGTAAGGAAAAGGTTTAGTTAAGATAATATGCATATAGGTGTTTTGCTGTTTCATTGCTATTATTGCTTCTTCTGTTGTTTTCCTGTGGATAAATAAGTAGTACTCTGTTTGGAACAAGCTGTTCTCTGTCAATGCGCTTTCATATTGGTCTCAGGCTCCTGGATGGAGGGGCCAAAATCGATTTGGACCTTCTGAGCATGCAGTTTTTAACAGGGGTGCCATGACCTGGGGACCCAGTCTAAAAGGATTCCACCCTGAGAGAAGTACGGGTGGTGCAGACCTGTCACTTTGAAAAAATGTGCAGAGAGAAACTGAGTGAGGGATCAAAAGTACAGCTCACCCTGGAACAGTAACAGCCTACCATAAAGATTATTGGGGTGAAAAAAACAGTTACTTACCTTTCCATAACTGTTGTGCTTTGAGATGTGCTGCACATGTCCATTCCAATTTAGGTGTGCACGTGCCCGATGCACAGATTTCAAAGATTTTTTCCCCTCAGTGGTAGCCACTGGGGTGGTTCCCTGTCGCTATGCACCACTGTGTGCTGCTATAAAAGCAGAGCTGCCCTGATCCTCCCTCAGTTCCTTTGTTCCGGACAGACTCTGACAGAGAGGGGAAGGTGGGCGGGTCATTGAACGCACATGTGCAACACATCTCTAAGAACAGTTATAGAAAGGTAGGTAACCCTTCTTTCTTCTCTGAGTGATTGCACATGTCCATTCCACTGTAAGTGACTCACAAGCAAACATACATGGAGGTGGGTTCGGAGCCTACCTGAAGAGTGACTGTAAGATGATCCATCTGAAACTGGACTGACAGAGAATGCCATAATGAGAAGCAAAAGTGTGGAGTGATGAATAGGTTGCTGCTTTACAAATGTCTGTGATCAGCACTTGCATCAAGAAAGCTGCAAAAGCTGCCTGCACTCGAGTAGAATGTGTCAACACTCTAGCTGGCGGGATTGTATTAGCCAGTTGCTAGCATAAACGAATGCACTAAGAGATCTGGGTTGAGATTCTCCGAGTGGAATCTGGTTGGCCCTTATGTCTGTCTGCAACAAACCACTGAACAGAAGATTTAATAAGATTTAGCCCACTCCAGGTAGAAAGCTAAAACCCTTCTCACAGCTGTGTGAAGCTTTTCCTCATCCCTATGCACATGGGGTTTTGGAAAGAATGTGGGCAAATAAATTGCTGGGTTAACATGGAAATTAAAGACTACTTTCATGCGAAATTTTGGGCGATGGTGGATATAAACTTTATCCATATAAAAACCTGTACCAAAGCTCTCAACTTGCCCACCCTTCTGCCTGAGGTAACAGTCACCAAAAATGCTACCTTCATGGAAAGCTGAAGGAGGGAAAAAGTGGCAAGGGGCTTGAAGGGAGGTCCTATCAATTTTGTTAGGACTAAATTCAGATCTTGAGGGATGGGGTCTCGTATATGTGGCTATAATCTGACCAAGCCCTTCAGGGATCAGGTGACAATGGGTTGAGAAAAGGGATCTATTATCCATCAAGATGTGGAAGGCTGAAATAACCGTCATATACATCCTTGTACATCTAATAGTCAAACTCTGTTTTAGATCTAGAAGATAGTCCGGGGTGCTCACTTCTGCTGAAGTGCTTCCACTTAGCCAGGTAATTGCTCCTAGCTGAGAGTTTTCAGGGGATGACCTCGACAGACCTGGCACAGACTCTGGAGGTGACAATCCTCTCGGGAGACAAAGCGTTCCAGCAGGATCTCTCCCCTGAACACTTCGAGTGTCTGCCTCTGTCTGGCTTCAGGACTGACTCAGTTGAGCAAGGAACTGAACTTGAGAAAGGCCTAAGCCTTTTCTTCAGTACGAGGGAATGATCCTGAGGACCAGACAGCATCTCCAATGAAGCGCCCTGTATCGAAGTTGATAAACTTGGGGCAATTTCTCCATGTGATAATTCCAACAGGGGTCAAAGTGCTGCGTCCTTGGGCAAGCACACAAGCCTCCCCACCCTGTTTTTTTTTGAGCAGGGCTTGAATCTTTGCAAATGTAACATTTGTTACTAACATGGGATTCCCCCAAACATTTTAAGCAGGCCAGATGTGGATTGCTGACCAGTATGGACTTTGCACAGGTCCAGGAGGACTTCAATCCCACTGAATGAGGCATTGTTCTGGTACTGATATTGGTACCAAAAGATAAAAAGTGGTCAAAAAAAATTCCCCAAAATGGAAACCTAGCACTAAAATTTTCTAAACTAACTATAACTAAGAAACCACTAATCTACAACAAATAGGATCTTTATAGAGAAAGGAGAGAGGAAAGCACTTGAATTAACAAGTCTGGATTGTTCTGACAACTGTCACTGGGGGTAAGAAGGAACTGAGGTGCGTCGGGGGCAGCTCCGCTCTCTTTTACCAGCATGCAGTGTGGTGATAGATGGTGTTTGAGCCATCCCTGTGGGTACCACAGCGGGGAAAAAATCTCCAACATTTCTGCAGGTGCATAGTTTTGGGACTGGGGAGGATTTCCCCCGAATGGTATACTAACTATAACTACTAAGCTAAAATTTAAAACTATTTACAATGAGTTTACTTTACAGGTAATGCACGGAGTGAAGGAAGACATGATTCTGACTCAGGCCATGGGGCGGCAAGAAGGAACTGGAGAGGCATCGATCCTCTTCTACTGCCTCTTCTACCCTTTGAGTATGAGGGAAGCCACTGTGTATATGTGGGTCAATGGATGCTGAAAAATTTCTGGACTCATAGGGAGCAGCACTCAAAGAAGAATATATATTTAGACATTTCTACAATAAATATTAACTACAGTAAAAGTAGAGAGAAATATTCATTTGACTCAGCATTTCCAGTAACAGCTCTCTGGACACTACCCTTTGCAAATGTGCTAGTTGCTGGTAGTGTGTGTTGTGGAATACCAGGTGCTAAATACTTCTATTTTTAATATCTTTCTGTAGTTATCTGAGACCAAAGAAGTCAGACATTTTTCATAATGAAGTCATGCACACTAACTCCTAAATTAACCCAGCAGAAAATTCCTCCAAGACATTATCCCTGCATTGCAGCCACCATGATTGCAGGAGAATACTGTGCCTTTGGGAAAGCAGCATTGCTTTAGGGTGGAATTTTGATATTACATTCATTTCTGTGTCACTAGCAACGAAGTTGTCATGAAAGACAAAAAAAAAAAAAAAAAAAAAAAGAGACATGCCTGGATTGCAGGACAGCAACACAGCTAAAGCACTGGAGTAGTAGCTAATGAGTTCCTAGTCAATTAACAGTATGCTCATTTCAATAGTGGGAAAACTCAGTGAGACTATATCGTCCTGTGATTTCCAGTCCATTTTCTAGTAATGCATACATAAATATGTAATATTTACCGTAAGAATTTAAATACATCATTATCATCACAGCGTTTAAGAGCTCTAGTCACGGATGAGGCCTCAATTGTGCTAGCACCATAAAACAAAAAGAAACCTGGGCAGAATTTTACATTTATAACCTTATAAACCTTGCACTTAGAACCTTCGGTTTTCAAGTATCTGTGTTTAAATAATCAACCCTGTGTTCTGCATTGAACTTTTACAAATAAAGATGAAAAGAAGAGAAAGTAAACAAAGGGATCACCTCCTTCACAGTCAGATATACATTTTAATGCACAACATAAGGAACAGCATATTCAAATAAACAAGTCTGGCAAAGTTGTTAATAAAAGAAGGAGGGAGCCTGAACACTTGCCACTCAGAGGTGACAGGATAATGTGGTTTGGCAACTGCATAGGGATTCTGATGATAGCAACATCAAATTATGCTTAGAATGTTTAGCTGGATTGTACAGTTGAAGTTTCAGATTGATTGTTTACTGTTCAGTCCACTAAAGCTCAAGGGGAAGGGATATATACTGTACTAATAAAAAGATTTGACAAGCGTATCCAAATGGAAGCTTAAATGAATATCTCCTTTTGTATTTTCCCAATATCGGTACCAATAAACTCTTTTTATAGTGTTCGGCCTATTTTATGATTAATATAAAGTAGGGCTGTTAAGAGATTAAAAAAATGAATTGCGATTAATTGCATTGTTAAACAATAATAGAATACCATTTATTTTCTACATTTTCAAATAGATTGATTTTGATTACAACTCAGAATAAAAAGACTACAGTGCTCAGTTTATATTTATTTTTGATCACAAATATTGAAAGCGGAACATACAAATGTAGCAATATGTACAAAAAATAATTGCATTAAAAATAAAACAATGTAAAAGTTGAGAGCTTACAAGTGCACTCAGTCCTATTTCTTGTTCAGCCAGTCACTCAGACAAACAAGTTTGTTTACATTTGCAGGAGACAATGCTGCCCACTTCTTGTTTACAACGTCATCTGAAAGTGAGAATGGGTGTTTGCACGGCACTGTTGTAGCCGGCGTTGCAAGATATTTACATGCCAGATGTGCTAAAGATTCGTATGTCCCTTCATGCTTCAACCTCCATTCCAGAGGACATGCGTCCATGCTGATGATAGGTTCTGCTTGATAATCCAAAACAGTGCGGACTGACGCGTGTTCATTTTCATCATCTGAGTCAGATGCCATGAGCAGAAGGTTGATTTTCTTTTTTGGTGGGTCGGGTTCTGTAGTTTCCGCATCGGAGTGTTGCTCTTTTAAGACTTCTGAAAGCATGCTCCACACCTTATCCCTCTCAGATTTTGGAAGGCACTTCAGATTCTTAAACCTTGATTTGAGTACTGTAGCTATCTTTAGAAATCTCACATGGGTACCTTCTTTGCGTTTTGCCAAATCTGCAGTGAAAGTGTTCTTAAAATGAACAACATGTGCTAGGTCACCATCCGAGACTGCTAGAATACGAAATGCATGGCAGAATGCTGCTAAAACAGAGCAGGAGACATACTATTCTCCCCCAAAGAGTTCAGTCAAAATTTAATTAACACATTATTTTTTTAACGAGCATCATCAGTATGGAAGCATGTCCTCTGGAATGGTGGCCGGAGCGTGAAGGGGCATACGAATGTTTAGCATATCTGGCATGTAAATACCTTGCAATGCTCGCTACAAAAGTGCCATGCGAATGCCTGTTCTGGTGACATTTGAAATAAGACATGGGCAGCATTATTTCCCATAAATGTAAACAAACTTGTTTTTCTTAGCGATTGGCTGAATAAGAAGTAGAACTGAGTGGATTTGTAGGCTCTAAAGTTTTACATTGTTATGTTTTTGAGTGAAGTTATGTAACAAAAAAAATAACTGACATTTATAAGTTGCATTTTCACGATAAAGAGATTGCATTAAGGTACTCGTATGAGGTGTATTGAAAAATACGATTTCTTTTATAATTTTTACAATGCACATACAGTGTAATAAAAATAATATAAAGTGAGCACTGTACACTTTATATTTAAATTTATATTGTGATTTAAATCGTTATATTTGAAAAGGTAGAAAAACATCCAAAAATAGTTAATAAATTTCAATTGGTATTCTATTGTTTAACAGCGTGATTAAAACTGTGATTAATTGACAGCCCTAATATAAAGACTAATTCAATATCACACTAAAATATAATTACGAGGGGCTTTTTTTTGGTTGTTTTTAAAGTCTTAACAGAAATATAACTGATGATGAATCTATTGTACTGGTGATAACTAAACTATTTGTCTAGTTGTGTAACTAAGTCCTTCGCTTCCATATAGTCTTTGCTATAGAAATTAAGATGACAACAACTTATCCTACCATTTTCTAGAGGAGCAGGTGCAGAGGACTCCAACCTCAGGTCATCTTGGTCATGTCGTGTATGATTAGCAGCCAAACTAGCCCACTGGGACACCCAACGCTTATTTCCAGATGCAGCAGAGCCTTCCTGAGAAAAAAAGGAATAGGACAAGAAACAGCAGATTTTGCTTAAAAATATGTGATATAAAGTTGATAAACTGTTATATTATCAAAACTCAGATGTGCCTGAAATCTTAATTATTTTCATAAAGTGCAAATATTAAAGGAACCCAATTTCAATCTATTTTGGAGAATCCTAATGTTAATACTGGATTGACAGTCTTAAATCCTTTATTGCTCTAGACAGATGCAGAACAACTACAGGTTGGGCAGTGGTTCCCAACATTTCTCTACTGCGATGAACATTCAAACAATATATACTATGGGAAGAATATATGCCTAGGTGAAATGAGATTATTTCATTCCTGAACTTAGAGGAAGTTGTTGAAAAAGGTAGAGCTAGCAGAAGGCTTTAACCACTCAAAAATTATATTTTTTCCAGGGGGAAAAAAAAAAACACGAAAGGGCAAGGCAGATATTTTCTCCAGAGTAAAAGGGAAGCTATTAAATTGACCCGACTGGAAGACTAGTTTAAGGATTGTAGAAGCCAGATAACTTGGAGTACTTCAAAAAATAGAGGGTATTAGTAGCATATGTAAACATAACTGTCTGAAGATAAAGGTGTCTGGAACTGTATTTCAACATGAAAATGTGAAGTGACTGGAAAAGGTATCTGGCTCTGTAAATTATAAATACAGTGTATCATTAAAGTCTAATAATATAGCTTCATGTATGAATCAAAAGATAATTGCATTTTAGTAGCGAAAACAAAGAAAGCTGAGGACATTTTTTAGTTTGGATAAAAATTAAACGATTGGGTTTACAAGATAACCAGGATTGTCTTAGAGGTATCACTGTTGTCAATGTAAGGAATCAATGATCTGGAAAGAACAGGGTCATAAAAGATAGTATCCTGAGAGAAACTTTGCTTGAATAGCTTTGATTTCTATTTACTTAGCTTTCCTTTTAAATCAAAGTTTAGACTTTTAAAATTAGGCTTATATACAGGACATGTCCTTATGTCTATGTGTTGAATTATAGGACTCAATTTAATTTTACTGTTGTATAATTTAAGATTATTCTGGAAAAGGTCTCTAAATATGCAACTATAATACTTCTATTTCATCTAACATACCACAGCATCACTGTCTGTGCATCTCACTCATTCACATAAACAAACAAAAATCATATCTCCAAAGGCTCTACTGAAGTTAATGAAGACTAATAGGATGGATAAAAGGGGAGGGGGAGAGGGAAGTGTATGCAGGGAATTCATCTTTAAGAGTCTAAAAGAACAATTTTACTGACAATTTACAACTCCAGTGAAGCTCGGCAACTCCAGCTAGACAACAGTTGTAATCATAGATTAAGGTAGAGGAACTGAGACACCCACAAATGTACCTCATGAAGAATCTGGATGAGCTACCTGCACTCTTGAGAATTTAGCTGAATCTCCATTGTCCACTGAATTCTTGGCACTTCCAATCAGAGTGTCAGTTAGGGTCTATTGTGATGGTCATTTTCCCACTAGGAACTGGACTAAGATTCCTACATATTTAATCTAAATCATCTGACAGTCCTGAGACATTAGCAAATATCAGCAAACTATTTTATTGAGTGTCTAAAGTGAAAGGTTCTATATTCTGTTAACAATTCTGAGTCAGCCCATCCACTCAATTCTTCTTCAAATGTTTAAAACCCCAAATCATTTACATGGTTAGACTTCACACACAGAAATAATACATTTTAAAGAACAAAACAACAGAAAATCATTCTCTCATTCAATTGTCAAGATTTGAATTCAGGGTACTGAATTGCCCCTACGGTGACATCACTAACACAAAAGAGTGCAAAGAATGTTATGAATCTAGCTTCCAACACTATTTTAGGAATGTGAAATGCAGGAGGAACCCATCAGCCTGATCTTTGCCATTAGACAATCTTCAGCAATTTGAATTCTCTTTTCAAAATCAAATGTTACGAGTTTCAGTTCTACTTATAGAAAATTAAGGCAATTTTTCATTTACTTTAATTGTGTATATTACTGGCCACAATGGAGAAGAAAATGTTGGCAAGAAGAATGACAGCCCTTTCTACAATAGTTCATATATTGTATTGAATTATATAAAGAACTTGCAGTATTTAAAGACTAATTGAAGAGACTTTTGTTAACATCTAAAGATTCATCTTCCTCTCTGGTTTACCCTAAACTTTATTTACTTCATTTTCTCCTGTTCCCATTAACAAACAGTATCATTTTTATTACAACACGAACTCCTGCCAAAATATGGAGTAGAGCCCAATTAACCACTTGTGAACCATATGCTAAAGGGACATCTGAGTAGCTCAGCTTTTACTCTCCATAAACCCAGGAATTTAATCACCTTTATCTGAAGTCTGAACTCTATCAGTTTGTGGAATAGGATATTATGGTCAGTTTTCGCAGACCCCAAAATTAATTGTAACAAGGGAGCTTTATATTTTACTTTCAGAAGACAATTAAATTAGGTACGCTGCCAAAATATAACCCCTACTTTTTATGTAGTATTCAGGGCTACAGGTTATGTTGACAAACCTCTGCTATAGTATTGTGTTGTGAAGGCATCACATTAGGCAGTTTCACCTCCTTCTTAAAGCTTACCAAAAGTCAAAGTTACAAAATTGCTTTATTTTTAAGTCTAACATACATTACCATGGTAGAAAACATCCAATAGGACAAGACTTACGACGCACACATATATCAAAAAACTAAAGTTACCAATCCTAACCTATAGTTATTCCTATAAGAAGTCATACCAACAGCCTCTCAGACTTCCAAATTACCGAGATATCCTCTGAGCATCATCTTATATTGCATAAGGAGTTTCCAAATCCACACTAGTCTTTCAGACAGTTTCAGATTTAAATTTGAGACTTTGATCGCTCAAGCTATTCATGTTGACCCAACTTTCCCTTATTCACTCCTTTTACCTCCATCCCCAATGAACTGGAGCATCAAATAACCCCTTACTGTGACTTTTAGCTCCAAACTCCATAGAGAGCAGCATATCTTCAGGTAAGATTTATGGACTGTACACCAAAGGGTTGCTACGGACATGCTTCAGGTTTAAAGGACATGACTGAAAAACTCCTTCAGTACATAACGTAGAACACCTTAAATCATGCCAGAGCAGTTCTTTTCACCAAAAGGGAAAAAAAGTAACTACCAGAGATTCCAGGCTGAGTGCTTTGGCTATAGGAATTGATCAGAGAATTTACTGACATCCAAATGGTTTGTTTTGAAGGGTCAAGGAGTTAATGCAAAGCAAGTATAAATGATAAAAATAAAACTTGTATGAAACATGGTGATTCATTTGTTCTACCTAATACGGATGCAATATGCTAAGTAGTCATACAGAATATATTTACTCACACCTCAAAATATTTACTAGCTGTATACTATTACTTTAGGCGAGCAGAAAAAGTGAACATAGGGATTCAGAGCAGCGCAAGACCATGATATCAACAAACTGGTGCATGTGAACGTGAAAGTAGAGTACCAAAATTTTAACAAGACTGCTTCCATTTTTTGCAAAAAGTAAAAGAAAAACATGAAGTAAAAGAGCAGAGAAATTTTATGATGTTAGTATCAAACTGTGGTTAGTCTGAAGTAATCTGCTGAAAATTATGTGCAAAGTGTGGGTGAAAGAGATAAATCCTAATCTCAAACTGGTTAAGTATTCACATTAATCAAATTCATAAAAAAATTTACCTTGTTAATTTCCCCAACAATTACGCTCTTAAATGTTTTAACTAATTTCATTAGCTTTTTTCCTTAAATCATGCTGACCTCTGGTGGCAAGTGGCTGCTGTTTAATATAGAAAATACGAGTGTTTTAAAATATTTTTATTGAATGGTTGGAATCGGAGGATGAGCAGTTCATTATTTATTCAATAATTACGAACTAAGCTGCAATAGCTTTAAGTTAAGAAGTCAAAGAACTATATATAATCAATCCAAATCTTTCACTCACTCCATTCTGTTTTATTTTGTTCCATTCACTCCCTCAATTTCAGCCAATCTCAGAATATTTAATTATTGCCATGGAAAACAAGGTTGCTAATCTCCTCAGTAAAAGGTACTAATTCCACACCTTCATTTGGATGTATATTTTCTTGTTGATGTATCACAGGCACTTCAAACTTAACACATCTAAAACCAAAATTATCTTTCCACCCAAAAATCTCTTTCTTCACCATCTGCATGACTACTGACACCACTTTCATCCTTTCAATCACCCAGATTTGCAACATGTGTTATTTCCAGCCCCCCCCTTCTCCTTTTCATTCTACTCTCATATCCTGGTCCAGAGATGGGCAAACTACGGCCCGCGGGACCGTCCTGCTCGGCCCCTGAGCTCCCGGCCCCTCCCCTGCAGCTACACTGCTACATGGGCAGCGCAGCTGGCTCTGTTCGTTCGGGCGGCGAGCTCCTGCCGCTCTGAGCAGCATGGTAAGGGGTGGGGAAGGAGGGTTGGATAAGGGGCAGGGGATCCTGGGGGCAGTGAGGGGACAAGGAGCAGGTGGGGTTGGATGGGGGTGGGGTCCCGGGGGGGCCTGTCAGGGGGCCGGGGTGTGGATAGGGGTTGGGGCAGTCAGGGGACAGGAAGCGTTGGATAGACGGTGGGGTCACGGGTGGTGGTGGTTAGGGGCGGGGGCCAGGCTGTTTGGGGAGGCACAGCCTTCCCTACCTGGCCCTCCATACAGTTTCTCAACCCCAATGTGAACCTCGGGCCAAAAAGTTTGCCCACCCCTGTCTTGGTCCTTGCCTCATCCTGCCTCTTCAACTATGTCTCCAAAACATATGTTTATTTTTTTCCTCTCTAATACCAAAACAGTTTTAGTATGTATTCTGGTAACTTTATTCGTTAAATACTGAAATCCTCTCTCTAATTCATCCAAAAATTGCCATGATCATATTCCCATCCTCCAGATGCTTGAATTTGAACTAGCTTCTCTTTTTCTTTTGCTTAAGTATAATCTACTTCTACTTTCAAAGCCTTCTTTAACTCCTTCCCCAACTACATCTGTCTTCATCTCTTCCTGCATTCATTCTGACTCTATTCAGTATATCCAAGATGCTCTTATGACAATTCTCTTGGCATTCTTTACCCTCTCGTGACTTTGCACCTTCTCTGATATCACCCTTTGTGGCTTGGAATAGCCTCATAAATAAAGCTGTGCCAAAAGCCCTCCATCTCCACCAAACATTTACAAACCTACTAGTTCTACTAAGCATTCTATCAAGAGACAATCTGATATTGCAAACCAAAGTACACCCAAACTTTAAAACTCCAGCAGCATGAACGGGATTTAAACCTGCCCTAACCAGGCAGATGAGGATTCCTGTACAGGAGGGAATCCATAATTGGCATTTAGCAACACAGGTGACTCTATGCCAGCCTCTCCTGACCACTCCAGCATAGATGGAGTTTGAACCTGTTTGGAGTTACAGGGGATGAGACTGATCCCCGGCCAACATTATGGCCCCTAGAAGAGAGTTATTAATTGGCACAGTTTGGAGCAGCTCTGAAGCTGCTCTAAACCAAGCTGGGGATGGCCGACAGCCCCAAGAGTATGCAGCCATAAACAATTCCTTTGCAGCTCCTTATTCAGCTGTGCTCAACATTCCCTGGTCACAGCTGAGGATTCAGCGTGAGATAATCAAATGAACAGACATAATGGAGTCAGTTTAAGAGACAGTGTCAGTCTTCATTCTGTATCTTTTGGCATTGGGTAAAATCAGATACATATTATAACTGTGGTATAATCCCCTTTTATCTGCAAATCAACTAACACCAGCCTAGAAACTCAAGCACAGAGAACATTACACACACAACAATTGGCCATGTGTGCAGTTATTCGTCTCCCTCTTTAGATAGTATTGGAAGGTGGAGAGGACACAAGGGAGCTGAAAGCTGAAGAAAAGGAAACGGGGAAAAAATACAGTAAGTCAGTGGATTTACAGCTGAAAGTAATGGAGCAGGACAAAATAACTTGTTTAACAACTACTGTATTTTGGCTTATGGCATAACTATTATGAAAATAATATTCTCACAGTCACTATTCAAGCATACATTTTAGATATATGACATATGTCAACATCATGATCTCACAGTAACTAACATACCACCAAACAAGATAGATTCTGCTATAGTAGTTTCTTAGCAACTAAAAACAACTTATTTGCACTAGCAGCTGGTAAGCACACAGACACGCATCAAGGTCTTGATAAATAAGAACTTAATAAACTTGGACTGACCTCTTGCTGGACCATCTTTCACCATAAGTCCTGCCAAGGCAATTAAGAGCAGATGTAGTGCCCTTTCTTTGAGTCATGTAGTTCATCATCCTGCATCAAACTGATTCTGTTCTATTTCTAGTCTATTCAGTTTATCAGACTGCACCCTGCAATGTGGTATCTGAATGCCATCCAGGAATCCAGTATTAGGTATGACAAACATCTGTCACATGGATATAACATTTATATATACAGGTTTAGAACTTCTCATCCTTTGCCTAATTGACAAAACCACACTGCCTTTCAGACACCTAACATCAGTGCCTTCTCAAAGGCCAGGCCCCACTTGCGAGCTCCAACCCAGAAGATGTCCATCTGTATTTCCCTATGACTGTTTTCAGTACTCATACTTTCTTTCTATGTGGGTCACTTAACTGCTCATGCTATATTTCCTATAACTGCACACAAGCGTAAGCAGAGGGTAGCAAAGCTTAATGCCTTCAAGATTTAATTTAGCTACCTCTAACAGAAAAAGTTTTGATAAAACTACAATACAATAAAACAGAGATGAGAAAAATCAAATCTATAGAGACCTGAATTAATGCTTTGTATGCAAAGACTTCTTTGGTAGCTGCTTAACACTCACAGGTCAACTATTAGTGCTCTCTCTCTTTTATTGGAAGAAAAAAGAAGACCATCAAAAATTATATTCTACCTCTGTGTCAAGAAATCCAGTTGTACTCAGTGGTCTTTTTTCTTCCAGCACTACCGTAGCAGAATTTATAGCCCAATCTTTTACTAAATCTTTCTGGTTCTCGTTGATAACAGGCCTATTATAATCCTGGCTGTCATCCACTCCAAACACCTGAAAACGAAACAAATCATTATACATATTAACCCAATGCTTTCCCGATTCAATGTTCAATTTTAATGTATGGATGGTGTCAATACTGGCATAGTAAGGCAGATCCTTCGTTTTAAAATGTTTTTACACTAATCTGACATCAACTAATTTGTTGTAAAGAATAGATTATACATTTTAGAAATAGGGCAGATATTTGTCAGTTTCCCCAAAATTCAGGGAAATGCTAGTTGAAACGACCAGATATGAAACAATGATTCTTCAGATCAAAATAATTAAACAGAGCACAAAGATAGTGGCCAAATCAGTAGCAAAACAAGAACATTTTTTAAAGTATTTGCCTAGTAATTTTTTATAAATATATTTTAAGAACAAGAAATACATGTACTTATATTTGCTACCAGTCCCCTCAATGTGCTATTATTCTAATTAAAGCAATAGTTCAGTTTTTCTGCTTTTTCAGAAGAGTTACCATGTTATACAGCAAGTGTTCTTCAATCTCATCATGTGACCCACATCTTGAAAGAAATTGTTTCTTGGACAACCTTCTCTCCCACTGATGTTTGCATAACCACCTTCCCCTAACTCTGGTGAGAGAATAACATCTTTGCAGCCACTAAAGTAACTGCTTACTTAGAAAAATAATTAGGAAAATATTAACTATGTTTTAGCTTCTATTAATGCAATTTAGAAGGAGGAGAGTCAGCATAAAGGTACCAGTCATTTTTCCATGGACTATTGGTGGGTCATGGACAACAGTTTGGGAATCACTATTACAGATAGCTTGCAGTTATTTTAAAAAAAGAACTGAGTGGGGTTTGGGAAATAAATACTTTAAAGCCCAGAAATATATTATTTGGAAAATTCTATTTAGAGATATTTAAATTAACTTTACTACTACTATGGGCTCCAACACTAAAACAGGATTTTTATGTTTTTCCCCCCACTATAATTCTTTGATATGGTAATTGGCTCTTGTGATATCAGAGGATTATTTTGTCATAAGGAATAGGGAGCTATTTAAACAACTTCTCTGTTCTTATTAAAATGTCACTGGTAACAAAACACCACAAAAAATAAGTAGATTTTTTTTTCCTAAATGCAGTATTTTTCATAGCTTTGCAGAAGGTTGCTATGGATCTTTTATAAATGGAGAATGCTTTGACCAGTACTAACAGATAAATCAAGATGCATTGCTTACCAAAATTCTGAACAAGTTTCCTATTTTTAAAAGTCTATAAATAAACCAATTCACCACTAGATGGCTACAATCCATAACATGTTTTCCATACCTAAGAAAACCGACAGAAGTCCAAAATTAGGACTGTAATACTGTAAAAGGGCACTTTTTCACCCCCCCAAAAAAAGAGTTTTGCAGGATTCAGCCATACAAACTCCCATTGAAGCCAATTATGTAAATTTAGCCTGTAGGAGGCCACATATATTAATATTTGTGTTTTGCCAACACTTGAGAATGAGAAACCATTTTCAAATTTGTTTTATATGTTTGCAGTGTTCTAGTGCAAAAAGTCAACCTTCCATCTGATTCTATCATTTATATTTAGAACACGCCTAAAATTTAAAATTACATGCTTTATTAATTTTACACTTTAATTATGTCTCGATAATCTCATACATGAGTAATTTTGAAACCACTTTGTATATCTTCTGTACCCAAGACAGGCATGATACATGTGATCCCCTTCTCTCTCCTCATTCTCCCTTCTTTTCCTGCTGCTTTGAGTCGTGCGGGTAGATGGCAAGATTTACAGATGCAAATGAAGTTAACTATCATGCTACCTCTTCTTTTAGTTTATTTGCTTTCTGTAGCTACTTCATCTTCCTCATTTTATTTTCAAACAATCCTTTTGATTATAAAGAGAAATGTAAAGTAGTTAAACTGAAAACAAATATTTTATTGCATGAATGCCTGTAGGATAATGCAATTTGAATGATGCTTCACTCACACATACCTAATCAGAACTACAGTAGTAATTTGCTGCACATAAACTACTGACTATTATCAGACAGTATCTGTTTACTATGCCAATGAATCTTTTGACCACTCTACAAACATTGGTGTTTAAAATAGCTTTCCCTCTCAACACTAGGTCTTGTGGACCTGAAGCCCCAGTGAAATGATTCCGCTTCTTCTGTTATGGAAACCACTGATCTGACAGGTTGAACGTTAAATTCTGCTTTGTTCTGTGAGGGTGTACTTGGGCTGAGGACAGGATGAAAGGAATATCTTCTTCTCCTTTCACACAATGGTTCTGTGAGGAGCCATAGGTAAATGCTGCTAGCAGTACTCCCTCAGCATGAGGAGTGGGGTACTCTATAGCCCTAGGGAAATGTCCAGTTGGACTTGCGGGGTTAGTACTCAGATACAGGAAAAGGGGGAGCACACACTACATCTTTTTTCAGCTGCTCAGCACATTTCCCGTATTCCAGAGGCTTGTTTTCCTTTTTTGTTTTTCTGCCCTACGTGGGCAAAATACCACATCATCCTACATCCTGAGTGTTAATAGTTCTGCTCCCATCCTACCGCAGAGCTCCTCCCTGGAGCAAGGATATGATCTAGCCCAATGACTGGCATTACAGGATGAAGAAAGAGGCAAGGAAAGTTCCTAAATTGTCTTAGTCTTGGATATCAGCATCTCAGTCTATTCAAAATTGAATTTCATAAAACACTCAAAGGCATTTTTCAATGAGGGTCATTTTCATGCCAAATTTCAACTTTATACAACCAACCATTTTGGCTATAAAACTGGTTTTAAAAAATGTTACTTGAATTCTTATCTAATGGAAAAAACTTTTTTCCCCTACCTTCCGCACATTTATGTGATTAAACACTTTTTGCTCAAACTTAGAAAACAATAATCTTTGAGCAGAGACTTAGCCTGCATTTTGAAAGTTTCAGAAAATTATGAGTCAACTTCAAATAATTTACGAAGTTTTGAAAAGGGCAATTATTCAAATAAGTTGAATTTCTGGAAGTCTGCTAGACTGTCAACTACTGGAAGGTTGTACACGTCGTTTGGTGAACTTTACAAACAAACAACCCTCTCTCCCCCATCTTCTGTCTTTCTATGAGACAGGTAGGTGTTATCAATCACGTCACACTAAGACAGAAAGATTAAATGACTTGACTCATGCTACAGAGGAATCAGGTGTCAGAAACAGAATTAGAATGCAGGCCCATGCTTCATCCACTAGAATACACTATCATCACACCACTGCACTATCCCTCCAAAGTCACTGGCTGTTGAGCAAAAGAACCAGCTCATTTGCCGGTAGTAAGCTATGAGGGAACTTGTGATTGCCCTAGAACTCTCAGTGGCAGTCTACAATGAATTCTCCTTCCATCCTTTCAGTTATGAAGTAACCTGACAGCCTCCCAAATAATCCTGCAAACAAAAAGGCACTCTCAAAGGAAAACTTTGGATGGCTATCATGGAAAAGTATAAAATCATAGTGGGTAAGCATTCAACCTGATTGATCAGTTTACTTTGGTTTATGTTTCCAAGCCACCATCACATGGTCTAGAAACTTACTTTTTAAAAAAAGCCTCAAGAGTTTCTTTTTTTTACTTTCCTAGCTCTTGTTGGGCATCAGACGGGTCCAAAGTTCAGCTTTGTGGTCACTGCTTGCTACTTCTGCTTTATGAGAAACCTTGAGTGTGTCATTCTAATAGGGAAATTAAAGTTCTGACTCAGTCAGATACCCTATCCAGGGTCAAGACAGGTGGAGGAAAGCAAAGTTCTTTGTTTTATGGAAGGCCAGTACTTTTTGTCTGATGTTTCATTCAGAGCTTGAGATCCTGTAATCAGAAGGACTTATAAATTCTGATTTGTAAATCCACAATTTATCAGATGAAGATTTCCCTCCTTAGGAGGGAGCAACTGAGTGAGTGTACTATAAAAGTATAGCATCAGGCATAGAGTCTCATGCGCCTCCTCTCATCAACATAATTTGCATTAAGACCTATTAATCAAATGGTCTAAGTCAAGGGAGAAGACAGGTCACAAACACAGGCAGTCCTGAATCTTGCTGCTTATTCTCTTGGAGCTGTCTATAGTTGCAAGAAAGACCTCCAGTCCTCCTCAGGAGCAAACCACACAGTACAGGACTCTTCCATGAGACAGCAATGTACTGTATAGCTGTACTATATCGTATAGATATCTACCACTTTTCTCTGTGGTTACAGCTGGTATCAGACCACCTACAAGAAAAACTATTACAGCAATTCATGGAAACAGGAGCCTCAGCACTGATGTAGCCCCAGGGAGGGCAGAAGGATGCCTGGGGAAAAAAAATTGCTTAAGACCTTTGAAAATTCCTCAATAAATCTAGAAGAAAAATAATCATTCTAAAATCAAACCCAAACTTTAGTTCATTTTTAGTTCCCAGAAAGAAAAGGTTTACTGTATTTATTCTTCATTTGTGCTTACTCTTAAATGTATTCTAAGTTCTTGTGCTAGTCAATAAAGAAAATAGAGAAGTTTCTAAATATTTTAAGTCCCTCCCTCCACAGTCACTTATTTTACTAATATTTTCATATTTTACAAGAAACTGAGAAGCATCATATAATTTAAAGAGCAGTAGAACATAAGGCCAGATTGCTAAAGGTATTAGTGCCTAAAGATGTACATTGGCACATAGTAGGATTTTCCAAAGCACAACTTCAATAAGAGTTAGACATTAGGCACTTTTAAAAATCCAACTCGACACCTATGGTCACAGTTCATGGCAACTGTACCTGTATTTCCCACCAGTGCCCCAGCAAGGGCACACAATCTCAGGTTTCCAGCTCCACAGCTGCTGTCTCTTGTGGGTACAGACTGCCAATTTTGGTTGGACATATTCCTGGAGGTTTCATCACATGACATAATCTTTAAAGATTAATCTTTAATTCTTGGAGACTCCAGGACAATCCTGGAGGGTTGGCAACCTTAGTGGAGACCCGCATCTGTCCCTTCTGACCAGGGTATTCCCTGCCTTCACTGTGTATTTCTCAGCACAGACAGGTTGCCCAAGGACCCCTGCTTGCTTTCTCTTCAGAGAGTGATAGAGTGACAGTCAAGATATAAGTATCACACAAGTCTTTCGAAGCAAGACAACTTCTATTCTTAAGGTAAAAAGCACGACAGAGAAAACATATTTTAAAAACAATAAAAGAACCTATACACAATGCTAATAAACTTACCAGGAACCCGAACCCTAACATGGGTTCTTGCAGAATAAATCCTTCAACCTCTCCCTTTTTGAGTCCTTGTGGTTATTAGTTCATCAGAGCTTCAGCTCAAAACAAGCACATGCACTACAAGCTTAGTCCACCCTTTTATACAGATCACAGATCTTCGATCAGAAGTACCCAGAAGCCAGTAATTGGTATACAATGAGTTTCTCTCCCCAGGGTGTATCTTCAAAAGGTTGGCTTCAGAGGGGGAGAATTTACATTCCCCTTACCTCAAGATAATTCCTAGGAAATCCACTTCACACACATTGTTCCAAAAAGACCTTTGAACCTCCTTCATATACCTTTTAGAGAGCACATTAATCTGGTCTTCTTGCTAAAGAAGTTCCATAAGGTCTCACAATTGTATATAAACATTTGCATTTCTAATACAATGTACCCCAAAGGTATTAACCCGAATTCAATCAGGTTTAACTTTATTGAACTAAGTTCAGTCAGGATATTACAGGATATTGTCAGGTCTCTCACACTTATCTGCATCTTTAAGGCATCTAAATATCTTTAAAAATCAGACCCACAGTTCACTGTATACCTTCTTCATAAGACATTCTATTTCGACATATAATTTATACCAGATAATGTCCATTACGGTCACAAACATCATCTTCATAAGTTATCGGCATTACAGTAATAACCAAAATTATTATTGAGGATTGGGGTCCTGTTATGCCGCGTGCCGTATAAATAGGTTAAAATTCTCAAAAGGCACTAAACAACTTTGGAGCCTTTGGGTATGTCTACACAGAAAAAGAAAAAAAAACCCGTGGCTGGCCCGTGCCAGTTGACTCAGACTCACGGGGCTCGGACTGCAGGGCTGTTTCACTCAGGCTGCCTGAGCCATGGTACCCTCCTGGCCTACAGGGTTCTAGAGTCTGGGCTCCAGCCTGAGGCAAGAAGTCCATACAGCAATTAAACAGCCCCACAGCCTGAGCTCTGCGAGTCCAAGTCAGGTGGCACAGGCCAGCCACAGGTTTTTCTTTGCTGTGCGGACATATCCTAACTCTCATTTTCGAAAGGCACTTAAGGGACAAGAGTAACAAACAGGAGGAAGGAATGGAATGGAGGAATAATAAAGGCAATTATTATAAAATCATTCAGTAACACAGATTAACTATAATACAACTCAGTGATTCTGAAAATGAGACTCTATATAACCTATACATTCAAGCTCACTTTTGTCAGGATTAAGGTTAAGTTCAAACTGAACTCTTGTTCTTTTTCCACTAGTGATGGTAGCCCATGTGTTCACAACTTAATTTAAAACAGATCATACTTAGTGGTCAAAACCACTGATCACGCAGAAGAAACAATGATAAAAGAACACAAATATTCTTTCCTTTGAAAAAGAGTAATATACTATATTGGAGTAGAATTCACATGCCCACTTCCCTATCTATACATGTGGCCCATATTTAAGCTGCTTTTCAAACTCAGATTCAATGGATTTTGACTTTGATAGTTAGCCTTGATAAGCATTTTAAAATATCTTTTTAGCAATGTAACCCAAGAGAACAGGTCAATTGTATAGTGCAGAATGGCCTCATGAAGTGATCTTAAACTTTCATACAAATTCTATAAATCATTCCTATTACAAAGTAAACAAGTGAAATCAGAAAACACAACATAAAAGACACTTCCCCAGAATAAAAATTATTGAGAATTTGCTAGAGCAAAAGGGCATATAAAGGAAGAAACCAAAGATATCAATGTGCCAATTCTAATGTTCTCCCATATTCTTTCAGAATCCAGTTCCATATCCACGTGCGTGCATGTATTTTGTACTACTTGTCATAATGGAGTCTTCATTCTCCATAGGGCTTCAAAATTCAAAACAAAATAGTTGCCCCAAGAAGTCCAAAGTCTAGCTAGAGCTCTAAAAAGCAAATTCAACACTCACTTTCTGCATTTCTTCCTCAACCAGGGTAAACACATGTATCACTTCTTGAAAAATGGCAGAACAAAAAATCAGGATTGATTTCCTCATTTCCTCAGCTGATTCATTGGGTTTTATTATTCCCAATGACCTTTCAATATATTAATTATTTTTGAGTCCAGTTCTGTGACCAGGAGTATCTGTTGGGCTGAAGTACTGTTCTTTCTGGCATGAATCATTAGAGCTGTGAAAAAAGTAATTAAGCCAGATGGGTGTGCAAAATCCATCAGATTTGGAAGCCATTTTCTAAAGAGAAATGTCTGTCTTAATACCTTCACTTTTCTCTGGAATAACAATTTATATGGGTAGAGATTGTTCACTCTTGGTTTATTCTCCAGTTCTTTGATTTTATGTTCAGGGAAATTTATTATCTACAATGCTGCAGAAAGATTCCAAAACATGCACTCAGATCTCTCTTTATGACAGCATTATTAAATTCCCTTCACACACATTTTTAAATAAGGAAAATATAATTACTGTTTTAGTCAGTCATTATAATAAAGTGCTGGGTAAACAGATTTTGCAATATATTGCTACACAATTTCTGATACTTCTGCGAGAATGATTTTATTATATGGATAATCTTATATGATTGTATCTGCCAGTTAAAATACATACAGGAAGGTTGAAATGTTTTTTGTTACAAATAAAGGACATACCCCTCCCTGATTTACAGTTTTAATTCAAATCCTTACAATTACTGCTTAAATACAGATATTGTAAGGTTTAATGTAGTTTAACATTCGCATTTACAAACTAGATTACTACAAATACAATCATGAGAGTATAATAAAATGCATATTAATATGTTCTTAAACAAAATGGCCCTGCTGCTCCAACATTCATATAGTAACTAGTTATTAATCTTAAAATTAAAGTGTAAAGTATTCCTGAATAAACCCTCTTCACATATAGGAATACTTTTATAGTTAATACTGATCTTGCTCCCTTACAGCTGCCAGAATATTGATATAGCTATTACTTAAGGACTTGCAAAAGAGAATATAAAACCAGTCAGCACAAGGTTTCTATGACAATGGAAAGCTTTTAAAAGCGTACAGCCAAAAATGGAGTTTTATTTAAAATGCACCTCTACTCAGAAAAGTGACTGTAAAAGATGGCATTGTAAAGTTCTATATTTGACTGACACACCAAAACTACTCAGTTCACAATTAAAAAGGATGTGAAATTCAAGTTGGTTCTTTTGGCTGGCACATAAACAAGCATAAAGACTCTTTCAGTAGAAAGCCCTAGGACCAACAAGGGAGCATCCACAGCAGCCCTTGAAGAACAAACTTATGTTAGTAACAAACAGCATGAATGACTGCACATGAGGAGCTGGTCTAACTGAGTGAGGAGGTGCTATTTTAGTCACTTTTCAAAGCAGGACCACATTGATACAACTGCTTAGAAATGCTTCATCTTTTTTTTTTTTTTTTTTTTTTTTAAAGTATGACTGTAAAAAGAAGAAATAGAAAGTAAAGGAGAAAAGCTTTATGGTTGTGCCTTTAAGAGTACAACTTAATGAAATTAGCTTAAATAGGTATTCTAAAACAATTTTTAAAAAGACAAGGTGACCTTGAGTCAAAGTATTCTTTCAAACAATTTTGGGCAGAAAGTCTAGATTTCCAGAATGCATTATTTAAAAACAGGTGACTCAAAGTTATTTTTAAGTACTATGACGCTATGCACATTAATAGAATTTCTGTATAACTAACTCCTGTTTATCCAGTTAACTTGGGACATTAAAATAAAACATTATCTATTGTTTCAAAAATCAATTAATTTTTATTTTAAAAGTGAAAACTGATCCATGATGCCAATATTTACCTTGTCAATATGCCATGAGAACAGAATATAGTTAAATGATTATAATTAATTTCTCCATCTAGAAACTTTTCTAAGAACTTGATTTCTATGGTTAGGCGTTAGCATGGCTATATGTAGAGAATAAAATGTTTTTATTAGTGAAAAATGGAAATGTTTCATGTAAACACTTATCAGCAACCTTATCTTTCAACTTAAAATAGCATTACAGTTAAAGGAAACAATTGTGAAATCAAAGTAATTGTAAAAGATTCTCCGCTGAGCCTGATGTTTCCATAGGTAGCTGAGCAACCTTTATAGGACTCCATTTGCCGTAGCAAGACAGGATTATGAGCAATGCACAGCACATGTATGCTCTCGGATGTGAAGGAACAGAACAGGAAAATGCAGACTGAAATTCTCCTAAGCATAGGAGCAAGCTTAATGCAGCATTTTACGGCTTTAAAAGATTCAGGAATGTACTGCAATGCAGTTAGTTACTGTTGAGACAAACTGGACCTGGTTTAAATAAAGAATCATAGGACTGGAAGGGACATCGAGAAGTCATCTAGTTCAGTCCCCTGCACTCATGCCGGGACTAAGCCCTGGCTGGGATGATTAGTTGTTGTTGGTCCTGCTTTGAGCAGGGGGTTAGACTAGATGATCTCCTGAGGTCTCTTCCAACCCTAATCTTCTATGATTCTAAGTATTATCTAGACCATCCTGACAGGTGTTTGTCTAACCTGCTATTAAAAATCTCTGATGATGAAGATTCCACAACCTCTCTAGGCAATTTATTCCAGTGCTTAATCACCATGACAGTTAGAAAGTTTTTCCTAATGTCCATCCTAAACCACCCTTGCTGCAATTGAAGCCCATTGCTTCTTGTCCTATCCTCAGAGGTTAAAGAGAATTTTTCTTCCTCCTCCTTGTAACAACCTTTTATGGATTTGAAAACTGTTATGTCCCCTCTCAGTCTTCTCTTCTCCAGAGTAAACCCAATTTTTCAATCTTTCTTCGTAGGTTATGTTTTCTAGACTTTTAATCATTTTTGTTGCTTTTCTCTGGACTTTCTTGAATGTGATGCCCAGAACTGGACACAATACTCCAGTTGAGGCCTAATGAGCGTGGAGTAGAGCAGAATTACTTCTCGTGTCTTGCTCACAACATTCCCGCTAATACATCCCAAAATGATATTTGCTTTTTTTTTTTTTTTTTTGGTAACAGTGTTATACTGTTGACTCATATTTAGCTTGTGATCCACTATGACCCCCAGATCCCTTTCCACCATATTCCTTCCTAGGCAGTCTTTTCCCATTTTGTCTGTGTGCAACTGATTGTTCCTTCTTAAGTGGAGTACTTTGCATTTATCCTTATTGAATTTCATCCTACTTACTTCAGACCATTTCTCCAGTTTGTCCAGATCATTTTGAATTTGAATTCTATCCTCCAAAGCACTTGCAACCCCTCCCAGCTTGGTATCATCCTCAAACTTTATAAGTGTACTCTCTATGCCATTATCCAAATCACTGATGAAGATATTGAACAGAACCGGACCCAGAACTGATCCCTGCAGGACCCCACTTGATATGCCCTTCCAGCTTGACTGTGAAAAGACAGTTACCTTTTCCGTAACTGGTGTTCTTTGAGATGTGTTCCTCATGTCTATTCCACAATAGGTGTACATGCTCACCACGTGCACCAGTGCCGGACGTTTTTCCCCTAGCAGTACCCGTAGAGGGGGAGTGCCCCCCACGACCACTGGAGTGGCACCTGCCTGGCGCGGTATAAGGGGAGCTGCGCGCTCCTCCCACCCTCAGTTCCTTCTTGCCAGACAACTTCCAACAGAGGGGAAGGAGGGTGGGGTGTGGAATAGACATGAGCAACACATCTCGAAAACCACCAGTTACGGAAAAGGTAACCGTCTTTTCTTCTTTGAGTGATTGCTCATGTGTATTCCACAACAGGTGATTCCAAGCTATATCTGTTGGAGGTGTGTAGGAGTTCACAAGTTCCCAGGACGGAGGACAGCCCTGCCGAACCCGGCGTCATCCCTGGTTTGGGGGGACGATCGCATAGTGCGAGGTGAACGTGTGAACTGAAGACCATGTGGCGACCCTACAAATGTCCTGGATGGGGACGTGGGTCACGAAGCCAGCTGACGAGGCCTGCGCCCAAGTCCACTGTGCCCTCACAATGGGTGGCAGGGGGACACCCGCCAGCTCATAACAGGAACGGATGCACAAAGTGATCCAATTGGAAAGCCGCTGAGTGGAAATCGGCTGGCCCCTCGTGTGCTCAGCCGAGGTGATGAACAGTTGCGAGGACTTTCTGAACAACTTGGTCCACTCAAGGTAGAAAGCCAGAGCCTGCCGCACATCGAGCTTTTGGAGACGGCACTCCTCACGGGATGCGTGAGGCTTGGGGCAGAGGACCGGCAGAAAAATGTCCTGACCCATGTGGTAGGCGGAGACCACCTTAGGGAGGAACGTGGGGTGTGGGTGGAGCTGGACCTTGTCCTTATGAAAGACCATGTAGGGTGGCTTGGAGGTCAGGGCCCTGAACTCCGAGACTCACCTGGCCGACGTAATTGCAACCAGGAAGTCCACCTTCCACGAGAGATGAGACCAGGAGCTCATGGGCAGTGATTCAACCGGGGGCCCCGTGAGACAAGCCAACACCAGGTTTAGGTCCCATTGTGGGTCCGGGGGTCTAGAATATGGAAAAAGACGGTCCAAACCCTTAAGAAATCGGCCAGTCATAGCCTGGGAAAATACCGTGTGCCCTTGCACCAGCGGATGGAAGGCCGATATGGCTGCCAGGTGCACCTTGACTGACGAGGGCGCCAGGCCCTGGGCCCTAAGGTGGAGGAGGTAATCAAGGATAAGCTGGATCAGGGCGGCCATGGGGGAAGACACCCTGGTCCGCTGCCCACCTAGAAAACCGGGACCACTTTGCCAAATAAGCGCGGCAAGTGGAGGGCCATCTACTTTTGAGATGGACGTGCTGAACCTGTTCTGAGCACGTCCTTTCCTCTCCACCTAACCACTGAGCAGCCATGCAGTGAGAAGAAGAGCTGGTAGGTTGGGATGGAGGCGGTGGCCCTGGTCCTGAGAGAGCAGGTCTGGGTGGAGTGGCAATGGCCATGGCACAGCTATTGTCAGGCCCGTGAGGGTCCCATACCACTGCTGCCTGGGCCATGCCGGGGCAATCAAGAGGACCTGGGCCTTGTCCGGTTTTATCTTCCCCAGGACCCTGCTGAATAGAGCGAATGGGGGAAAGGCGTAGAGAAGCTGGCCTGACCAGGATAGGATAAAGGCACTGGAGATAGCGACCCTCCCCAGGAACCCCCTGGAGCAGAACCAGGGGCATCGCCGGTTCTGCTGAGTCGTGAATAGGTCCACCTGGGGAGCTCCCCCCCTTCGGAAGAGCCGGTGGGCCACTTCCGGGTGGAGGGACCACTCATATTGTGAGGAAAAGTCCCTACTCAAGCGATCTGCCCTCTCGTTCCAGGTGCCCGGTAGGTGGAAGGCCTTCAGGTGGATGTCGTGGGCTATACAGAAGTCCCACAGACTGAGGGCTTCGAGGCAGAGGGCAGAGGATCAGGCCCCGCCTTGCCTGTTGATATAGAACAACGAGGCCATGTTGTCCGTGAGGACCCTGACTACCTTGCCCTCCAGGTGTGAGTAGAAGGCCATACATGCCAGCCGCACCGCTCTGAGCTCCTTGACGTTTATATGTAGGGTCAGGTCTTAAGCCGACCACAGGCCTTGGGTCTGAAAGTTCCCCACATGGGCCCCCCAACCCAGGTCCAACGCATGGGACACCAGCTCCAATGATGGGGCCCTGCCTCTGAACGGGACCCCTTGGAGCATGTTGTTTAGGGTGGACTACTACTGTAGAGAGGTAATCACAGAGTGCTGCATGGTGAGGACCTTATCCATCCTGTTCGTGGCCTGGGAGAACTTCAAGGACAACCAGAGCTGGAGGGGCCTCATCCTGAGTCTGGCGTGACGGACCATGAACATGCACGCCAACTTGTGACCCAAGAGCTGCAGGCAAACCCTGGCTGGTGTCACCGGGAACCTTGTGACCGAGTCGATGAGACCCTTTCAGCGTCTCGAATCTGTCTGGCAGGAGAGAGGCCCTGGCCATCGCTGCGTCCAGGAGCGCCCCGATAAACTCTATGCATTGGACTGAGACTAACGTGGACTTGGTGGTGTTTACTAACAGGCCCAAGGCAGTGCATGTGGACAGGAGGAGCGCCACGTGATCCCTCACCTGCGACTGGGAGGTGCCCTTGATAAGCCAATCATCCAGATAGGGAAATATCTGGACCCCCTGCCGTCTGAGCTAGGCCACTACCACCGACATGCATTTTGTAAACACCCTGGGGGAAGAGTACAGACCAAACGGGAGGTAGTAAATGGTAGTGATTCTGTCCCACCCCAAAACGGAGGAAACGCCTGTGCCCCTCAAATATATGGATGCGGAAGTACGTGTCCTGTAGATTGAGGGCAGCGTACCAGTCCCCAGGATCCAGTGAGGGAATGATGGAGGCCAGGGAAACCATGCGGAACTTGAGTTTCACCATGTTCTGGTTCAGACCTCGCAGGTCCAGGATGGGCCTGAGCCCCCCTTTGGCCTTCGGGATAAGGAAATAACGGGAGTAATATCCCTTGCCCATGAATTGCTTGGGCACCGCCTCTATTGCTCCTACTCCTAGGAGCTGCCCCACCTCCTGCTTGAGCAGAGCTTCATGTGACGGGTCCCCCAAGAAGGACGGGGGCGCGGGGGTGGTTGACCGTGGAGGAAGTAAACTGGAGGGTGTAACCCCGGGAGATGGTGTTGAGGACCCATTGGTCTGAGGTTAGCTGCGACCATTCTGGGAGGAAAGCACACAACTGGTTGGAGAAGGGGAGCTTTATTGGGGGTGGATCCCTCATAAGGACTGGCAGGGTGCCCCCAAACATCCCGTCAAAAGTGCCTTTTCCCCGCTTGCTTGCCCTTGGAGGACCCAGGCTGGGGGACAGGCCGAGACTGCCTCTGAGAGCAGTACACCTATTGTGAAATAGACATGAGGAACACATCTCTTTAAGAGTTCTTGATGGGCCCTGAAGTCCTCCTGAAGGGTGGAGGGGGGCAGGGCCACAATCGCCTCCTCCAGGCGGGGCAAGGAGGCCGGTGCGGTGCTCTGGGTATCGGCTGACATCGGAGGGTCCACCACCTGGTTGGACTCTGTGCATGGTGCCGAGGACCTACGTCCCACCGACTTCTTTCTTGGGGGTCTGGAGAGGGAGGCCGAAGGTGCTTCTGAAACTGGCCACCGAGCGAGCTCCCACCGGGGGCTACGCCGGAGGCCACAGTTCCCACTGGTACCATTGCGCCGAACATGACGCTCAGTGCCACTGCACCTGCTATGGCACTGGCAGGGGTGGCTGTTCAGGTTGGCTGGCCTGGCCCATCAAAGGACGGCTACGAATGGAGGCCGGGCTGGCATAAGATCTGCTGCTGTTTCTGGACCGGGAGGAGCGGCTGTGCCGGGACTGCGATCTCAACGTGGAGGACTGGTACCAATGGTAACAGCTGCTCCGTGAATGGCCTCGACGGGCGGACCCGCGACAGCAAGACACCAGCAATCAACGCCCAGGGCTGCGATGTCTTGGCGGAGACATGGAGCAGGTGTCCGAGCGGGAAAGGCATCGACGACCGTGCCGTGACAGAGTGCGGTACCCCCTCCGAGACGAAGACTGTTGGTGATGCCTGCCATGGTCCCGTCGATATTCGCTCCTTGAGGACGAGCGGTGCCAAGAGTCCCGGCCGGACAGAACCCAGCCAGATAGTCTGGTTGGCGTTGACGGCGATCCACATGGACTCTGCCCCGAACGGTCTCTGGGTGGTAAACGGTGTCGGAAACGTTCCCTTGACAGAGACCGGTACCGGGCTGGAGGCGACTGTGGAGATCCCAGTGGTGGTTTGCCTCTGGAGCATGGGACCGACATTGGCAGCGGTCCGGGCCCTGGCATGGACACAACGTCCCGGGCCACCTGCAGGGCTTCAGGAGTGGATGGCATCAGGACATTTGGAGAGGCCTGTTCCGAAGGGGCCGGGCTACTCCATTCAATGTGAGTCGGAGGCCTGGGGCCTGGTGAGGATCAAGGACTTCCCGACATGGGCCTACCCCCTGTCCCAGACTTCCCTCGGTGCTGTCGCGAAGAGGGAGTCTTCCTGGCCCTCTTGGCATGCCCCATGAACGGGGAGAGGTGTAAACTGGTTGATGGCACCGGAGGGTTGCCGCGTACCGACGCCACGGTGCCAGGTACTGGTTCGGAGCGACGTGCCGGAGTCAGGGTCAGCGCCGACTCCATCATGATGGCCCGGAGCCTAATGTCCCTTTCTGTTTTGGTCTGAGGCTTAATTTCGCTGATATGGATTTCTCCCAAACAGCGCAAACAGTCTGTGTGCGAGTCACTTTTTGGCAAAGAACGCCTACAAGAGCCGCACAACTTATACCCCGGGGCGCAGGGCATGCCCTGGCCTGGGCTCACTGACTAACTAAACAGCTAACTAACTACAGGTACTAACACTGAACGAACGAACAGTTCTGGGGACGATCTACAGCAAAGCTGGAGCAGAGTAGTTCTGACGCACCTTCACTGGCAGCAAGAAGAAACTGAGGGTGGGGGGAACACACAGATCCCCTTATACTGCGCCAGGCAGGTGCCACTCCAGGGGTTGCGGGGGGCGCTCCCCCCCTACGGGTACTGCTAGGGGAAAAACTTCTGGCACCGGTGCACGTGGGACGCACGCACACCTATTGTGGAATACACATGAGCAATCACTTGAAGAACCACCACTGATACATCCTCTCTGGGAACGGTTTACCAACCAGTTATGCATCCACTTTGTAGCTCCATCTAGGTTGTATTTCCCTAGTTTGTTTATGAGACATAGTATCAAAAGCCTTACTAAAGTCAAGATATACCACAGCTACTGCTTCCCCACTATCCACAAGGCTTGTTACCCTGTCAAAGAAAGCTATCAGGTTAGTTTGACACGATTTGTTCTTGACAAATCCATGTTGACTGTTACTTATCACCTTATTATCTACTAGGTGTTTGCAAACTGATTGCTTAATTATTTGCTCCATTATCTTTCCAGGTACTGAAGTTAAGCTGACTGGTCTGTAATTCCCTGGGTTGTCCTTATTTCCCTTTTTATAGATTGGTACTATATTTGCCCTTTTCCAGTCCTCTGGAATCTCTCCCATCTTCCGTGACTTTTTGAAGATAATCCTTAATGGCTCAGATATCTCCTCAGTCAACTCCTTGAGTATTCTAGGATCTGGCCCTGGTGACCTGAAGACATCTAACTTGTCTAAGTAATTTTTAATTTGTTCTTTCCCTGTTTTAGCCTTTGATCCTACCTCATTTTCACTAGCATTCATATGTTAGACATCCAGTTGCTACTAACCTTTTTGGTGCTGACTGAAACAAAAAAGTTATTTAGTATTTCTGCCAGTTCCACATTTTCTGTTATTGTTCCCTCCCCGCCTCCATTGAGTAACAGGCCTACTCTGTCCTTGGTCTTCCTCTTGCGTCTAATGTATTTGTAGAATGTTTACTTGTTACCTTTTATGTCTCTAGCTAGTTTAATCTCATTTTGTGCCTTGGCCTTTCTAATTTTGTCCCTACATACTTGTGTTGTCTGTTTATATTCATCCTTTATAATTTGACCCAGTTTCCACTTTTTGTAGGACTCTTTTTTGAGTTTCAGATCATTGACGAGCTCCTGGTTAAGCCAGGGTGGTCTTTTGCCATACTTCCTATCTTTCCTATGCAGTGAGATAGTTTGCTCTTGTGCCCTTAATAATGTCTCTTTGAAAAACTGCCAACTCTCTTGAACTGTTTTCCCCCTTAGACTTGCTTCCCATATGATCTTACCTACCAACTTCCTGAGTTTGTTGAAGTCTGCCTTCTAGAACAGCCTCTCCCCTAGTAGCTTTCTCCACCTTCTGAAATAAAAAATTGTCTCCAATACATTCCAAGAAAACAAGACAACCCAGGAGAAATATGTAAGGCAAAAACAACATAACCCCATTTGAACCAGCCTAATAATTTCAGAGTCAATACTTCATATTGTTTGCAAGAGTCCCTGTTTAGGCTTAAGATTACTGCCTGCTCATTGCTATGCCATAAACAAATGTAATAATTCCAAAACGCTCAGAACTGATATCAAATTACTGTATGAATACAAGATACTGCTGTGATGCATTTAACAGCATTATGAAATTTTCCAACACCTACAGAACATAAGTAGTTCATTTTATCCAGAGAGGGTAAATGGTTTATATAAACACTATTTTTAATTCCTCCTCACCATTGTTACAGATTTACATTTTCTAAGGTTCAAGGCTTTCTAACCTTTGAAATATTTGGTATTAAATAGCATCTTTTAAAAAAACAACTTTTTTTCTGATAGAACAAAATTTAATTATTTAGGGAAGATTACCTCAGTTACCAACTCTCTCTCCAATGAATAAGTGGAGGGTAATTTTGAGGGATTTAAGGCAGGAAAAAAGTTTTGAATACATGGAAGAGATCAGCAAGAGAGAAAAATGTCATTATTCCGTTTAGTGATCAAGAAAATTTGATATACTGTAACACTAAAAACATGTTCTGGATCATATCAAGATCCTCAATAGAATGTTTGTTGTCTTCTGCACTCTGGTATCAGCTGGGGTATTAAGAATATTACCCTGCTAGGAAGAATCTTGCCTTTTTGAAACTACTTGTTTGGAAAAAAGCATATTTTCTTCCAGTCAAGCTCTTCTCTGAAAAATTAAGCCAAATGAATTAAGAAATTAGGACAATATATTTAAGTGTGACTTTTCTTTCCTTTACATTTGTCAAAGTAGCCTTGCATCTCTACAGAAATACACTTTGCATCATACAACTGGTCATTCAGTCTATCACTCACTGGAATCCTGACATTTGCATCAATGCATGCATGAGGATTTAAGAACTGAATGTTACAAGCAAAGGCTACCACACGATGTTTAATAATACCTTTTCCCTGCCCAATTAATGTGCTTAATTTTTCTATTTGTTCTTTTCCTGTCAAGGGAATTCACTAATATTGCTCTAAAAATTAAAGTAATATTTGAGTAACAAAACTGCATTGAGTATTTGGATGCTGAAACATTGCTGGCTGATAAACTCACTTTCCAAAAGTCTTTTTACTTCCATTTCAACATCAAGCATTTCAGAGAGAGTGTAGAAAGAATCCCATACAGTATTAATACTAGAGGAGTATAGGAAAGAGATATCTCAGGAAGTTGTGGGGAGTACTATTATAACTACAGGAGTCCAGATATTTTATGAAATACAAATTCTGAGTAGTAGAGGACCATGCAGTAAGTCCTAAATGGTCAAAAATCCCTAGTCATAAGAATGCAAATATACCAGTGTGGAGGAGGGGGGATACTATTGGCCTCTATATCATAATAGTAACAGTGTGTGCAGTGTTGAGAGAGACTGTGATGTACTGAAAACTATGTTAAAATTATAAGATATCAGCTTAAATTCTCAGGGTATTTCCTGGTCCTAGCTTGTAGGCTAGAGGGCTCTGTAGGGAAGCATGTGATCTGGGTCTTTTAGAAGCAATCAATCTGCAAAGAGCCAGCTTATAGCAAGGTGGGGTGAGTTTTGCTTCTCTGCCTTAGGGAGCAGCCTGCTTTGTCTCTCTGTTTTTGGTTCTTATGTATTGAAGTTGTAGATTGTAAGAAATAAAGTAGTGTTTTCCATTACATCTCTGAAGAAAGAATATTTTATGTTTTTAGCTAACTTCTCTGTATGTCAGATCACTGAAGCCATAAAATTAAACTAAAACAGCAACAGATGACTTCCGTTACCCAAGTAGTAATGGGGTACTGAGCTGGAGGCTAAAGCAAACTTCAATAATTTATGCAATTACTTGGGTGTAATTGGTTCTGGAGAGCACAAACACATAAAAGATTACTACTGACTACCTCTGAGTAGCATAGGGGATTTGTTCAAGAAATAACCCTGGTAGCTGAGCAAGTAACAGTGACAATTATACTGGGCTAAAGCTGATGAACTGGAGGTTTGTAGACATAACTGGTTAGAAGACGAATTACAATAAGACTTCAAAGAAATCAATGATTTTGGAAGGGGAGGGAAGGAGAGGAGAGAAAAAAGCACAGACAGTTGTTTGGTGGACAAGAAGGAAAAAAAATTAAAGACATCGATTATAAAGGAAAGTGAGATGGATCCTTGGGTCATGTTTCAAATGGTGAGATTGCATGAAAAGCACAAAACTAACATAGGAAAAACAAGTAGAATGAGATGATTAGGAACAATAGGGAGAAAAGGAGGAAGCGAGACCCACGTGAGACCTGAAAACAGAAGTACAGTGGATGTCAATATCTGTCCCAATGAGAGCTGAAAACGTGTGTATGTATGTATATCCCTCATGGTGGACAGCCACATAGATATATATTATCAGATGACAGCTCTTGCCCATGCTGCAGGCATAAGTTAAGAACTAAAACTCATAGCTGGAGACCAGACCAGTTCACCTGTATTTTAGTTTTGCTGAAAATAGGTATTAGTCTTATAAGAGTGTATTTAGTGTTTAGACTCTATGAAATGCTGGTAAGTTGCTGCATGCATTATTGTCACTTGTAATGTCCGTATTCCATGCTATAAGAAAATATGTAAGTTTTGCTTTATAATTTTGAAGATGTTTGCTCTGAATTTGAGAGCTCAGGCATGAGAACTGTCCCCCCCGGTCCATCCAGAAGGACTATGAAAATAAGATGGGCCATCAAGGAACATCGCATACAAAGGATAGGTTAACAGCCCCATCACACTTTGGAAATGCTACATGTAAGCATTTACGTGTGGACTTGGAAGCTGAATGAAGGAAATTAAAACAAAGTCACAGGAAGATTCTCCTTCTCTCTCTTCGCTGTTTGAACTCAGACAGGGCCAGAAACTTTAGACTGATGCAGAGATCCGCAGGGGTTACTTCTGGGTCTGTCCTGAAAGACACTTAGAATTGACGGATCACTACAACTCTGTCACACTTAAGATTTAGATCAGGGGTCTCAAACTCAAATGACCACGAGGGCCACATGAGGACTAGTACATTGGCCCAAGGGCCGCATCACAGACTCCCCCGTCCCCACCCCCACTCCACTCCTTCCATGAGGCCCTGCCCCTGCCCCACCTCTTCCCACCCCTTCCCTGCCCCCACTCCAACCCCTTCCCTGAAAGGAGCCTTCCAGTTCTAAATAACTACAGACAAGAGAACAATTTCACTTATCACTGGATTTTCAGTGTAAAGAAAAACTAATACAAATCTAATTAATTTTTGGGGACTGATATAGAGGAAGTATATCAGAAAATGTTAGTGGTAGGAAAAATTCTGTTTCTATTCATTTAAAAACATCATCATCATCTCAATCTGGGCTACTGGGACTAAAACAGTGCCCTAAGTCCCAGGTAAGACAGTTTCATGACAACTGCTTGAGGTACACTTCCCCGATAAGAAGTTTAAGCAGACAATGACCCAACTAATAATATTTAACAAAATACACAAAAAGAAAAAGGAGTACTTGTGGCACCTTAGAGACTAACAAATTTATTTGAGCATAAGCTTTCGTGAGCTACAGCTCACTTTTGAGCTGTAGCTCACGAAAGCTTATGCTCAAATAAATTTGTTAGTCTCTAAGGTGCCACAAGTACTCCTTTTTCTTTTTGTGAATACAGACTAACACGGCTGCTACTCTGAAACCTAACAAAATACAGACGTCTATGTTGCTGCCTTACACATGGGCTATATCAAGGCACTTTTTAAAAACATATTCAGCTGAAATAGAATTTTTTTTTAACTGAAGAGGGACATGTATTTCTAGCTTGCTTATAAAACATCCCAGAGAGCTGAAACAATCCATATAAACATCAACACTGCAGAAGCCTTATGTAAAAAAAAAAAAAAAAATTATTTTCAGAAGTAACACATTTAAACCGTAAAACAGAGTAAGTAGGAGACACCTTATCAAAATACCCACATATGACAGAATATGACCAGAAACACAAGAGATTTACACGTGTCAGGGGAAGATCATGACTATATTACAGGGGTTCCCAAACTGTGGGTCGGGATCCCACAGTGGGTTGCGACCCTGTTTTAATGGGGTCGCCAAGGCCCAAGGGCTTCATCCCTGAGTGGCGGGGCTCAGGTTCTCTCTTTTCTTTGCAGAACCAATACTGAAACTTTCTCCTTATGATTGCCTGCCAGGCTTTCTGAATAATATTGTTGCAGGTTTCTCCATTTTCATTTATTTCAAAATGCATTTTTATTTCCTTTCTTATAACAGCTAAAGTTCCTGTTATTTAAGTTATTTAAGCAATAAGTTATTCATCCTCCAAGATCTCTGCCTAACTTTCAGTTAAATCACAGAGCACAGTAGAGACTGGAGCATGGTGAACTGAACTTCCCTATGATACTTACCTCCTTTGTAAAACACTGAGATCTCTGGATAATATTGATAATAATACATAGTTCTTATATATTATTACAACAGTTTCTAACAGGGTGGATTTAAGAGCAGAGGAAATTATTATGTGATCAAGCCATCTGTTTAACTGGCGAGCATGAGAAAAACAGAGTCTTTGGAGGGTAATCAAAGTTCCTTCCAAGTCTCAAGAATGCACAGCTCCTATGGCTTATTCTTTATTTGTTGAGATCTATATGCTTCCTGTTTTCCCACCCCCTCAGGACCACATTTGACTCTTTAGATTTTCATTTTGTAAATTTCCAACTTGTCTAATTTGAGTTCTACATAATTTTCTCCCTTTTCTATTTATTTAATTTTTTTAACCATGTCTGTGACTGTTTTTGTATGTTCACTTGAGATTGCTTTCATTTTGGTGACTCTTTCTGCTAGTTCTTCTACATAAGATTCAAGATCGTTAATTGCTGCCAAAACTTCGCCTTTCATGTATTTCAGCTCAGAAACAATCTTCTTGATGTCAAATTTTGTGGAAGAGGCAAGCTTGGTTTTATTTTGTTTTTTAATTTGGTTTACAGGCTGATTGCTCTGATTCAAATTCAGAGTTGGAGACAAACAACTCCAAGCTCAATAATTCATAAAAGTTTGTGACCACTAATACAAAATAAGTATACCTTGTTCTTTATTTTCACTTGTTCCATTTTGAAATGTTTTCTTTTCAATTTTTGTTAACTGCTTTAATACACAACTAAAGTAGCTTAGGTCTTTTGAGGACTCATAAGAAAGGAATTATCTGAATCATTTTATATTAACCAAAAATAGAATAACTATTCCATTAAATCCCTAAGTAAAATAGAAAGGATAAAGAAAGCCTTAAAAATAATCTCCCATTTGATCCACCCATTTACCATATCAGTATATTTTTCCAAAAATCAAAGATTTAGTTTTTCATCTGTTTCTTTATATTTTTCTGTTTTTCATTAGCCAGAATTGTTGGCTAAATCTGTTTACTGGAATCTGAAAAAAGGCTTTAAACATGAAGAACTAAAGTACTATCATGTAATTTTTTGGAACAAATAAGCAATATATTATCTGCATAGCATGCTGAATATGTTTCACTGTGGGTCTAAACTGGAGACCACTGTCCTACAGAAATTAACTCTCCTTAAATGGATTATTTAGGAAAGCAGAGAATTAGTAATAAAAAAAGTTCTGATTCAAAAGTGAGTAACCAAATGTTTACATTAAGTTATTCTTATCTTCATATTGGAGGAGTCCAAACCCTTATTATAAAACAAATTATCTTGATAACTGAGCTACAGTCTCCCTCAACAAGTGCCTAGAACCATATGATCACTGTTTGAGTACCAGTGAGTTTATATGTATACAGGAGAGGTGAAAATATTCTTAATTCTATTCCATGGAGTATGACAGATGCTGAAATTTAGGGCAAGTTACTGAAATACAAGCTATACATTAACTATACTACCTTTACAATTCTGGAAAACATGAGGTAGTGGTATAATTTGTTCATCTGAATTTGTTCTTTGTCACAACATTAATCAGTATATGGATAAAACAGGAAGAGACATGGAGTTTTTAAAACAGATCACTAGTTTCACAGGACTGTAGTAAATCCAAATTTAGTAACATTGCTAAAAAACACAGCATTTCTAAAATGGTGCTCTCTAATTCAGACAGACTGAGGGCAGATTGAAACAACAGTAGGATCTAACCATTTTTAAAACTGTGTTAAAGAATACTGAGTAGTACATAAAGAATAATAGCAATACCATCAAGAACTACTTGGAATTTTTAGGCAATACACTGCAAGTCCTCTTATGCCTTTTTCCATACACAAATACTAAAGTCTACTTTGAGAACCTGTGTTTCATTATGATTATACTATCCCGGTAATTTCAGTAAGTAGCATGTATTTCCCATCAGATAAAACTGAAATGCAATGTGTAATAAGTGGTACGTATTTTAATTTCTTACCTTGTCAATCATTTTACGTGCTTCCATTTCCTCAGAATTGGGATTTTCCAACTCAATAGTGTAAGTACCTTTGTCACTTTGGTCATCATCATTCTCCTTTTCAATAGCAGCAGAAACAAGTTGGCTTTTTAATTTTTTGTCCATCTCCTGGTTTTGGCTTGGTCTATGCCCAAGACTTCCTGAACTTCTTAACAATGCAGTTTGTAAGAAAGGTAATGCAACTGAGGGTTCTTCTGATTTTTGTTTTAATAGTTTTGCATGAACACCATGTACTACCCTACTAGTCTGCAAAGGCAAAGAAACCCCTTTGATGTCTCCAGAAGTACCTTTCACTTTCTCAGCTCTCACATGAGGTGTTGAAGAAGGAATTTCTGAGCAAAGAGCTCCCACATTCTGAGAAAAGGAATAAGATCGTCTCTTTCGAGGATGGTCTTCATCAAAAAACTCAATCATAAAGGCAGTCTGACTTATAGCAGCCTGCTCTTCATGCTTTTCTGTAGTATGGGCTTTCTGGTATGACTTTTTCTGTTCCATATGTTGATGCCTTATATGCTCATCAAGTGTTGCTCGCTTATTGTAATGCCTGCGTGCACCAGCATTTTCTGAATCGCTCTGTGTCCCATCATCATGTTTATTCCCTTCAAACAAAACAAAAAGGAAATATATTACTACAAAGTAAAAATGTCACATGGACAGAAGCTGGCAAATTAAAATGTACATGGAAATTATACTTGTTTTTCTGTTGGTAACCCAATGTCCTTCAGTAACAGGCTCTGCAGACTTCCTACAGCTATAACTAACACATTCAACTTGCTACCAGTCAAATAATGAAGTCTTTTACAAGCTGATCAGTGACACAGATGCATTTGACTTGCCTTTTTCTAATCTGTAAATATTTAATCAATGGTTTACAGAACTAGATAATATTATACCAGCTGTACCAGATCTTGGTCTCATTTCATCAACAAGTCACCCAGTCAAATTGCCTTCCTTTATGCAGTCAGCTAATAACACGACTCCTGCACCAGAATACAAAACTTGACCCTGAAAAAGCTCCAGGAAGGGTTAAGGGGATGCAGAATATTGTTACGTAATAATTCGCTGTTATTGGGAAACACCTGTTGAGAACTTTGGATTTGGAACATTATTTATAAATATTTTCAGAATAGCTTTCCATCTAGTTAATCACTGTAGTTTCCAGAAAAGGGTATTTAGTTAGCATCAGCACTAATCCTTTATCATTCTCTCACACAAGTACAATGAATTTTCCGACCAGTCTCTCCTGCCATCATGTGCTAAAGAGCCGGCAGCATGTAAAATGGGGATATTACTTACTCGCTTTTGTAAAGCACTTTGAGATCTATGGCTAAAGATCACTGTGTGCAAACTTATTATTATGTAAAAGACATTTAAGTGAAAGGAACTACATAGCAACTGAAATTTTAAAAGCCAAATTTATTACAAAGCAGTCTTCTGTGAAATGAAACTATCGAAACACTGTAGAATATGTCGCTATTCTCTCTCTTTATATCATCTGGATTTTCTTTTTTTAGCCATAAGGCATTTTTTAAAGTAATTTCTCTTTGTGCAGATGTCAAACAATGCATGTTGTCAGTCAGTAAAATGTTGAATTTTCCTCTGGGTCTTCCAGAGTGTTTAGATTGTCATTTAGATTGGAAGCTCTGCTAGTTAGTAACTGTTTTGATATGTCTTTTGTATAGCATCAAACACACTGTTAGTGCTAAACCAATTAAAATAATCATAATTATTGGAAAACTAATATAGTAATTATAAAATTTAAATTTTAAATTCAGCGATTTGCTATTCGGTATGCTACAAAGATTATGAAGTGTTCATTTTTTGCTTCCTTTACCAGACACAGAAGTATTAGCTAGATAATAATATGAAACAGTCCTCCAGCTGGCTGTGATGATAATGTTACATGAAAATAGAATTCATTTTCCACAGTTAATTTGGAATTTCTGGTACTCTGTTTAACCAAAATGGGAGCATTGAAGAGGTAATGTAACAAAGAAAATAGAATAACTACAGAATTATCTAGCAATCAGACATCATCTAGAGCAGGGGTGGGCAAACTATGGCCCGCGGGTCAGATCTGGCTCGTCAGGGCTTTGGATTCGGCCTGTGGGATTGCCAACCCCTTGGCGCCACGGGGCTAAGGCAGGCTTCCTGCTTTCCCTGGCCCCGTGGCAATCCAGGAAGCGGCCGGCACCACGTCCCTGCGGCCCCTGGGAAGGGGAGGGGGCAGAGGGCGCCACACGCTGCCCTCGCCTACAGGCACCGCCCCCCGCAGCTCCCATTGGCCGGGAACTGTGGGGGGCGGTGCCTGCAGGCAGGGGTGGTGCCTGCAGGCGAGGGCAGTGCACGGAGCCTTCTGCCCCCTCCCCGCCTTCCTCTAGGGGCTGCAGGGATGTGCTGCTGGCTGTTTCTGGGAGCGGCGCAGGGCCAGGGAAGGCAGGGAGCCTGCCTTAGCCCCGCTGCACGCCGCTGCCACCCTAGAGCCACTCAAGGTAAGCAGTGCCAGGCCAGAGCTTGCACCCCAAACCCCTCCTGCACCACACACCCCAACCCCCTGCCCTGAGCCCCCTGCTGCACCCTTCCCTGTACCCCAACCCCTGCCCTGAGCCCCCTCCTAAACCCCGCACCCCAACCCTCTGCCCCAGCCCTACATTCATGGCCCTGCATACAATTTCCCCACCCAGATGTGGCCCTCGGGCCAAAAAGTTTGCCCACCCGTGATCTAGAGTCTTTGCTCTTTCCTTTGTTAGAGGATGAAAATACAAAATAGCTACCTAAAAAAAAATTGGGATTACCAAGTAGGGATGTGGAAGAAGCTCAGAACTGTGGTAATATTCCATGATTCATACTAATATAATATTCATATACTGTGACAGGGTCGGTTAGGATAGCTATAGGAGAGTAATAGAAGGCAGATATATAAGCCCCAGGCTAAGTAGGTCCCTTTTACCTGGGTAAGGTAACAGGGAAGGTTCCAGAACAATCAAGAACCTTCTGGAGACAATTAAGACAGGCTGATTAGAACACCTGCAGCCAACCAAGAAGCTGCTAGAATCAATTAAGGCAGGCTAATCAGGGCACCTGGGTTTTAAAAAGGAGCTCACTTCAGTTTGTGGTGTGCGTGTGAGGAGCTGGGAGCAAGAGGCACTAGGAGCTGAGAGTGAGAACGCGGACTCCTGGAGGACTGAGGTGTACAAGCATTATCAGACACCAGGAGGAAGGTCCTATGGTGAGGATAAAGAAGGTGTTAGGAGGAGGCCATGGGGAAGTAGCCCAGGGAGTTGTAGCGGTCACACAGCTATTCCAGGAGGCACTCTAGACAGCTGCATTCCACAGGGCCCTGGGCTGGAACCCGGAGTAGAGGGTGGGCCCGGGTACCCCCCAAATTCCTCCTAACTCCTGGTCAGACACAGGAGTCGTCCACCTGGACTGTGAATTCAGAAAAACAATCAAGCTGAGGGCTGCCGTGAAGCTCCAAGGTGAGCAAATCCGCCAATAAGCGCAAGACCCACCAAGGTAGCGCAGGAACTTTGTCACAATACATATTTATACACAGTAGGTTTAAAAGATGGGCTTTTGCACTAGAACTTAATGAGACAAAAAACCTTTAAAGATTTGACATTTTAGATTTTCTGTTTGCTGTTACCTCTAATATTAACACTAGGATAAAAGTGTACTTCTACATGGCTTGTTCTTATTACTGCAGTGGTTATAATCTTCACATCACAACCTATTATGATAACTAACTTAGACAGAAAGAACTCTGAAGGAGCCATCTTTTTATTATGTGTTTGCACAGTGCCTAGCACCGGGGGCCCTGGTCTAAAACTAGGGACCCTACGTGCTACCACAATATAGCAATAGTAATACTGTCGTGAAACGTATAGGTCACAATTTTTTGCACCATGATTTCATTGCAGGTTTAGCTAGGAATAGAAGACAGACAGGGAGAAGTTACCAACATGTTAAAAAGCTTCACTACAATGCTCAGAGTCAAGCTTTCAGAGTGGTTGTAGGTATTCCCTCATGAAGGGGGGAAGTGCAAGAGACCACCTGTGACACAGTAGGTCACACAGTGCATTATCCAGAACAAATTCCTGCAGTACAACATATATTTTCAATTGAAAGAACTGTAAATGTGTGTTTGTAACAAACTTCTTCAAGTTTCTGCTACCATAAAAGGGAAGTAAAGTCTTGCATGCATATGCCTGCCCAGGCAATAGTTCTTCCCATTTTTCACAGTAACATGTCTGATAGTATAAAGAATTTTTAAGAGTCCAGTACACTCCAATGTCATGAACAGCAAAGCAGTAACTGTGATATTATGCACTAAAAACACTGAAATAATACTAAGCTATTATTTCACGAATAGCATGGTGATATTGCTGTTTCTAAGACTTGTATGGAAAAGCCAGCTTTCAAAGAAAACTTTTGATCAGTAAGAGACAAAGAACATTTACTCAATCCTAACTGACTGAGCAGAACAGTATATTTAGGTTACAAAGCTAAGAAATAAGAATTGCACTGTTAAGCTTTCAGGATTTTTTTAAAAGTACATAATTAGTAGACTTTTAAATATTTGTCATCGTTTTCTTTCTGAAAAATTTGAATGTCAGTGGAATATTCATGAGCAAATAATCATAACAGAATTTTTCATTAATTCTGCTTAATGAAAGCCCCACATATATTTTACTCCTTTGAAAAGCTATTACCCACCGCTAAATTCATTTTCATTTGAAATGTCATTGGATCTGTAGTCTGCAATAAATCAACTGGAACTTTGGTTAACAAAAATATTTTACTGATGTATTACAAAACATTTTGGTTTATATCAGAGTATGGACTTAAAGTTGAATCCAGAGTCCCAAATCAGTATGTTAAATAGAGTATCTGTGTATTCTGCATATCTAGCCATTAATGTGCATCTTCTTTAGCTCTCATGAATGTGATTATAGCAAAAGGATTTTTTTATGTATCCAACAGAATGTTTGCTGTTGAAAGAACTACAGAAACATGTGTTAAGTCACAAGTTTTGATTATCAAGAGCGATTCAACTTTTGTAAACAAATGAATGTATAGTCCTATAAATTGTGTAACATTACCCAAGACATTTTTTCTTCCAAAGAGCAAGCTTTTGGAAGATACGAAGCCGTCAACTGTATAACAACATAACACACTCCAGTCAGTATACTTACTGTAGGATCATTTAAATTAACTGTTTTACTTTTTTAAGACTCCATCCTGCAAAGAAATTTGCTACCACGCTCTCCTGTACAGATGCAACAATGACTTCAACTGGACTCCACAAGACTGCAGGGGTCCACCCATGACCTCTATGAAAGACTGAAGCCTTAGGAAATAAATATAGCTGAAATTATTCACTTTACCTTTCAGCCTCTTCAAGTACACTGGAACATCACTCTTAATACTTTTGGAATCCTCCTCTGTTGCTTCCCATATCATTCTAGGGGGATTGTTCTGTGCTAGCCAGTCAGCTACTTTGCTCTCAGCAGCCATCATCACAGTTTGAAGCCCAGGTAGGTCCTGTCCACTAGGAGAAGACTTCTTCGGCTTGTGGCGCTGATCTGATGTGAATTTTGTCACATGATCTTTGATAGTTACTTTTCCTGGAGTGGTGTCATCAAATTCAATGGTAAATGAAGCATGCCCTGCACCTGCTGCATGTGAGGTTTGGGTGTCTTTTGTTGGGATTTCATGAATAGTGCTCTCTGCTATTTGTGAAGGTTGATGGAATTCTTTTGTAGGAATTTCAAAGTAACTTGGCTCCCTACAGAAAGGATAAAGTTCTTCTTCATTTGCAGCTGAAGATTTCTCCTCAACTTGCTTGACATCTGTGCTGCATCCTATTAAGAAAAATAAAAAATAGATTTCACAATACTGGGGAACTTCGGGGTCTTCAAGGAATTTCAGAATTCCTTGAAAGGCCACTGGAGTAATTCCTGGAAAACAGCAGACGACTGAACAATGTACTTCTGGAACTGTAAGTTATTTTTGCTATTTGAAAAATGTCACTGAAGAGGGGACAGCCATGACTGTAAGCATGTCAAGCTGGCAGAAAGTTCTCTTAGAATTTGTCAAAGAAAATTTGCAATCCAACAGATTTGTGGATGATGGAAGGAGATTCATATTAATAGCAACATAGAAAATAGTTCGAAAAATCATAAGAGCTAATATTTTGAAAAATAATATTGCTATTCAGAGCTACCTGGAAATCATCAAAAAGCAACTGACTGGACTTACGGAACAAATGTCCTGAATTAGATGGGGTTGATATGACTTCATTTCCTAAGCTATACAGTCAGTATAATTTTTCATAGCAAGACTGTTCGGAAAAATAATTCAAATATGAATGCAAGATAAAAATGAGTTCCCATGTGAAAGTTAAAACAAAGAACAAGAACAGGCATTTGAGACTGTTTTATAACACAAACGTTCTATATTTTTACAAACGGTGAATTATAAACTAAATTCCTAATGATACGTGCCCCTATTTCACTGAACACAATTTATAAAGCACAGGAACAGCAGACTAAAAACTATAGTAGCATAAAGAATTCAGGAATTTAATAAATTTCATGCTTTTGAATGGAGCAAAGAAAACAGGAGAAGTGGGGGAGTGGGATGGGAAATGAGTGTCCCACTGCACATCCTGAATTAATGTTAAATTAAAGCTTTCATGTGGCTGCTAGCAAAGCGATTTTAGGAAACTAGCCTTTACATGCATTTGGCAAAAGAAATATACGAGCCAAAATATCTGATGTAAAGATGCACAGTAAGCAAGAGATACTCATCTAGAAGTTAATCGCAGCAAGCCAGACTCCAAACAATATAATTCAAATGGTTCTCACACTTTTTACACGATTCATATTAAGATTTGTAGGAAAGGATTTTAGGACACAAAGAGAAGTATTAAAAATCCTATTAATACGTTCATCATGTGGCTGAAAATAGACAAATTGTATCCACCTAAGATAGTGAAATTTGTACCTGAAATCTGTTATTTAGCCAGTAAGGTAGCAATGTAAATAAAGAAATGTACAAATGAATTATAAATATTTCCTGTTATTCTTCAGGAAAGATTTGCTTTTTTGACAAGTCTTGATTTATTTTCAGTATCATTTGTCTTTACAAAAAGATCAAAAAGATGATGAAACCACAGAAAACAGGATGGGTTATTTGATCCTGATAATATGGACTACTTTGAGAGTAACACAGTGGTTGGAAAAGTTCGAGAATGAACGGTACTAAGGAGGGATGAGAGGATTAATGTACATCCTCCCCTTATTCTCATGCTTCAAATCTTACAGAATAAGATCTGTTAAAACAATTTGTATGCCTTGTACTAAGTTACTTTCTTTATTTATATTATTATTAAAATGTTTCTGCAGTAAAACATTTTTGTACCTATTTTAAAAGTACAATCTAGATCAGATCAAAAGTAAAATTCTTCTCTTGACTTTCATATCAAGACACCATTTCTTGTATAAAGTGAGGTCTTTAAATAGCCTGAAAAAAACATAATTGGAATACATAAAATGTGATCGGAACACTTTAAGACTGCAAGTCAATCTACTTCAAACCTAAATTATGACAAAGAATGAATTTATCTCAAATAATTTAGGTAAAGAAAAAGGTATGATGAGTAATTTTTAAAAAAATTATAGATTTCCCCATACAAGCCAATGAGTGATTTCCTCATAAAACAGGTAAGAATTTTTTTTAAAAGTAAGCACAAAAACAATTTAACTAAATATATTAGCTAAAAAATAGGAACTTTTTTCAAACTACAGCTTTTGCAATCTTGTGTGTGAAAAATCTGGTGAGATTTTTCAATGATTAAGCAGCACAAGAAACAAAATGTAATATAGTTTTAATCTTCTATGTTCCACTGTAGCATAAGCAAAAACAAAAAAGACCCAAGTTTCATGTTGATGCAGATCTCCTTTCGGGGAATGCTCTAACTATGTTATCTTTTAAAATTAAATTACTGGTATTATATTAGATTTGTAGAGATTAAACTGAATAAGAGTCTGTAAAATAGCCTCACCTTTGCCTTCATAATACCATAAAGTAATCCGCACTGCCCAAGCAATCTGTGCATCAGGAAAATGTATGTAGTACTGAAACATAACTACATAAACACTTAACACTGAAGTGGTTCATCACAACAATTTCTGAGCTAAATAGGAATTACAAAAATGCATTTGTGAATGGATTATAAATTATCATTTTGGTGGAGTGGGTTGGGGAGAGGACAGCACCAGGCTGGTGTGGGGAGTGCAGGAATAGTCAGAGGAAGAAAGCAATGTCCTGGTCTTGCAGCAGAGGAGCACAAGGAAAAATGCAGTTGGTGCTTAGCGCTGGAGAGCAAAGCGAATGAGGCTGGATGGTGGGAGAAGTCAAGGCTGACGTCACATGAACTGCATGCGCAGGGAGCCTGGATGGGGAAACAGCCTATCTTGGGAAGTAGAGCTTGAAGATTTGTGAGAGGGCAAGGAAGGTTGTGAGCAGTGGTGTGGGATGGGGGAAGCAGGAGTTGAGAGTAAGTTTCTCGGTAGCAGAGGGCAGAGGATAAAGGGGTGTATATGGAGATGAAGATCTTCCACCCTGCACAGTTCCTGAGCTAGGAAACTGAACCAGGTGCAGGTTCTGGGAGGCAAACAGGGAAGCAAATAGCGTTGCAATTGCCACAGGGATATTGTGTGATTGCAAATAGAATCATAAGAGTTGGAAGCAGAGGTAGTCTGAGTGATCATGATTGGGCAGGAAGGCTATCCATGAGACACTGGCGTCACTGAGTGGTGGTGTACACTATAAAAGAGTTTGAAGAATACCTGGCCTAATACATTATCTCATCTGAAAATAAATGGATTCAGAAAATTTTTTTACTGGAATGAACTCACAACTTGGGTAAAAAAAACCCAGCAAAACTCACTTTGTATCCTCACTGGCACCAAGTTTTACAGCTATGTTGGTTTTTTATTTTGTTTTTTTGCACACTCGCAAATAATCATGGGGCCCTAAAATTCCATATGTCCTGCAGGACAAGAATGTATGTATATGTACTCATGGTTATTCAATGGAATTCATCTGTTGGCCTGCAAGACTGGAGATTTTTTAAGGCACTTGTACTGCACTTCTGAAAAACATGTAACAGTTTTAAGAAACTATTTCCACAATATTCAGGTTATTTATTATTCAAAAATTCTCTTCTGTACTTCGCACGGTGTGATTTTATATATTTTCCACTTTAGCGACACAAAAAATGACGTGACATTGCACAGATTTTTCAAACGAGCAGTTCAGCAAAAGTGGAACAAAGAAAAAGATCTGCAGTTACTGTCCTTTCTTCTATTTTAGCAGACTAGTTTGTGATTATTTTGTCCAGTAGCAAGACTATAAATAAACTGATAGCTTTTCCATGTTCTCTTTTAAATGACAAAGTCACTCCATCAATCCAGATGCTAATGTTAGAGACAGATAAACCTAAAAGCATGAATTGGAGATCAGAACAGCAGATTTACATGCCAGTAAAATAATCCAAAATTCTTGAAAAGTCTTGTTAGCCACTATTTGAAAAGAAATGTAACACAATTTTTCAGAGACAGAAGCAAAGGTGTGCCAATATTAGTACCTAGTGGAATCCCATTCTTCTCATCTCTTATCCTGTTTTTCTCCTTTCTGATTCTTTTCCAGACTATTGCTTTTTCTTTCATACTTCCTCTCTCTTTTCCTTTATTGGCCCTTTTGCTTTTCATAGTTCACAATTTTCTAGTGACTTTAGTTTATGTCCTATATTTCCCATCAGGTCCAGAAAAATCTAAATAATAGTTTATCACTATTAAATACAAATATTTCCCCACATTTTTATGTTATAGCAACTTGTCTTTTAGCAAATGTGTGAAGTTGCTCTCTAAACATTTGTTTTTATCTTTTGTATGTCACTTTTCACAAGTAGTAACTTGACTAAAAATTACAAAAAGAGGATTACAAGCTATCTTTCGTTGTCTAAATATTTTAAAAGGTCCCTGATCTACAAAGTTCAGAATGCCTCCTGTGACATGCTGTGCACGTTCACTTCCATAGCCTTGCATAGGCTGACATAAGCATTACTCACACTTATTCTAGGTCCCTGTACCTCAAAGTATTTAAACATGCACTTAAGTGTTTTGCTGAATTGAGGCCTTACTGTTTAATTTTAAGGATCACCTGGATCTCTTTTTAATTTATCTTTCAGAGATTTAATATTCTAGTGTTGCCTTAGAATGGCAGTTTTTTGTTACCTGCAAAGAAACTTTACATATTAAAAATACTTTAAAGTTACCCACTGTTGGAATTCAGAACTATTTAGGTCCCTATCTTATAAAGTACTGTATGAAGAACTTAAATAATGTTCTCCTCAAAGCCTTAAACTGAATTTAAAAATTTAAGTTTTTGGTCCACTATTCCTATACATTTAGATTTAGAAATTCAGATTAGGAGAATTAGTGATGCCAAATTCTACAGCAATTAATGAAACCACAAATATTTTTTTGGGGGGGAGAAGGGGTGAGTGGAAGAAAGGGGTGTGATGAGAAGAGTTAGATCCCAGTATACTTTCCACTAGCAGAGAAAGCTAGAGCAAATGAGAGTACTTTGAACTCAGCTCAAAAGCAGCAGTATTGGGTCATATATGAAGTCATACTGTATACACCATTTCATGGATCTATAGATCACAAAATTACATCACTATATTTCTCTAACAAAAGCACAAGGATGTGCCTTTTTGGAATCGAGTCCACCGTGCTCTGTTTACTACAAAGATTTTCCATTAGAGTTTCCATTTTCCATTAGAGTAAGGTTGAAAGACAGTAATACCAAAATAATCTCATTAACTTGAGATTTTAAAGACTAATTTCACATAGCTGGTTTAGCAGCGACAAATCTCCCATATCAAACTCCTCATTAAATCATGCTCCATCTATCGTAATGTATACTTTACCTTCTGGTCAACAGAGAAATTTTTTTTTCAAATTGTTAAAGTCTGATAGAGACTCTTATTTAGATTAATTTATTAAAATTTTTGGATTTGTGTTATTGAAACAAAAGTTTGAAGAATTATAAATATAAGAATCTATAATTTACTTGTTCTAGACCAATGGTCCCCAAAGTGTGGGGCACACCCATGTAGGGCTGTGTGGAGTAACGTGTGTGTGTGGGCCATGGCAGGGCCTGGGCCAGCCCCCATGAGGGGTGGAGAGGAAGTGCCATCCAGCCCCATTCCGCCCACTGCTCCGCTCCGGGCCATGCCCCTGCTCCCAGCACCCGGGCTCAGCTCCCTACTGCGGCTCCTGGGGGACAGGGGCGGACCTGGTAAGGGGGTGGGGTGGGGTGCACGAGCAAAAGAGTTTGGTGGCCACTGTTCTAGACAGTCTTGCATTAAGAAGGCTGTTTCAAAGATCTTTTATTTGTTTGTGTTAAATATCTGAGATAGCAATGATTTACCATACAAAAAAAGCAAATTATATGCTATTATCTCAGCTGGTCAGTGCTGGACTACAGGTTAGATCTAAAAAGTTGAAACAACATTCAAAGAGATGTGAAATTTCACAGGAGTTCCAGTTATAATAAATAAAGAATGTTTCCCTCACACACGAATGGTTTTTCCAATTTCTGCCTGAATGTACTTATGCTGTAATGTCGAGACACCAAAAATTATATGCAAGTCTGTTGAAAAGCAACAAAAATAAGTTTTAATGGAAGGATGAAAACTTTAGGGGGAGCAAGCCTAGGAAATCATGCACCAGTGAAGTGGTCCAAAAAAGGCTATGTAATAATTTATTTGGTATTAAAAGTGTGTGAAAATATTTAGTAACTTTGGAAAAGTTCTACAGCAAATACTAGTATCACAGGAAAGCAGGTTTTCTGGGGGAGGGAAGCCCACTAAGGTATACCACATAGAACAAAATTGTTTGTCCTGCACATGTCAGAAGACAGACAGGATCCAAGGGATGTGATTTAATTAGGTCATAACTTTACTAAATTTAACTCATTAACTCAACCTATTCAGCAATAAATTGTACAGTGCAGATCATGGTTCCTTCTTTGTTTCCACCTGATGGAGGGTTGCCACTAGACCCCCAGCCCTCCGAAGTAGGTTCCCAGCCCGTTGCTGGGACCCCACCTCTCTCCCCTCACGAGGGGTAAATGTCTGGGGAAAGAGGGTTGGTCTCCTCGCAGAACCACACTTTAGGAGCTGTTCTCAGCTTCTTTAGGAATGGTCTTGAAGGCTAATTCAAATGCTAGTTTATCAGGGAACTGGACCTCTAAGGAGCAAATACCTGCATTGTACACCTGTCACCTGCTAAATTATGACAGCTTGAACCTTACCTCCTGACGGGGTTCCTGAGCTGTTGCGGGGATGCCAAACCCTATCCCCCCCCCCCCCAGCCAATCTGTCAGTGATGGAAAAATTCCTTCCCAGTCTCAAAAAGCAACTATCACAATGCCTACAGTAGACCAAAAAACCCAGTCCTACCCTAATTCTAGGTATGGGAGAGAGGGAGCGGTTAATCCAGAAATGAGAGGGGATTCAGGCTGGAAGGCCAGGGCTTATATACACTCCCCAATGTGTGCAGGGGCCAATGGTTTACCTGAGCCCTACCAGCCCACCCACCAGCTCAGGTGATTCCCTCTGAGGTTGGGAGGGAGTTGACCGGCATGTGAAGAGGAGGGCGAGGGGACACATAAAGGAGCTACAACCCATTTCTTCCTGCCAGTCCAGAAAAAGCCCTTTGTCTCCTCAAGATGGCCTTCCACCTGACATGTCTGCTCAGGCATTCTGCCAACACTAATAAACATTCTATATCAAATACACAGAAGTTGGAACACATGGAGACTGAGTTTGAAAGTCTACTGATAACCTAAAGTGATTAAGAAAATAAAGTCACTATTTTTTGTTTTAAAGTTTTAAATTATTAAAGTTCTAAATCCTTGCAATTTGAATCCTTTTAGAGAAAGGAACCAAATATTCACCAATATAGGGTTTGTGGTTTTTGTTTGTTTCATGGGGCTTTTTTTTTTTTTTGGCTTTAATGCTCTTGTACAACTTTATTCACTTAAGTCTGTTCACTATATTCTTCTGTCACAAGTTGAATTCCATTCTTTGTTAGAAGTAATAACCTTCAATTTAAAAAAAGAAGCTATTTGAACAAATATTTTTATTTAATCTCTCTTACAGTGATTCTGTTTGTAGCAGGTATCTTCATGATTAAACAACCAAAGAAAAGGTATTTCAAAGATAAAATGGAACTGTTTCCCACAGTGAGATGATGCACATTATGTATTCTCCTGGGAGACTCCATGCCCAAATATTTTTTTATAACCTTGTATCAAAATTTTGTCTAATCTTGCCATTCTTCACTTTATTTGTAAATTACCACAACTGAGCACATTAAGCAGATCCTTTAGACTTCCATTCATTACTGAAGTTCTTCTCTAGCACAGACAAACTTTCTTTTTCCTTCCCTTCTACTGCTAAGGCAGGTTTTTATCTCATTGACTAGTTGGTTTAATCAGATGTTGGCTTCTCTTATCTGCTTTTCTTTGAATTCAGACAGCACTGTAGAAGCCACTCCTCTCTTTCAAAGTACTTATGCTATTATGAAGAAAGCAATTTTAATGTATGAATAAAATAAGACAACAAATTGCACATCATTCTGGAGTACTTTCATACCTTGGGTGAGATTTTCAGAAGTCACCCAAAAAGTGGTGTTATTTCAGCACATGTATTCTGTAGAGATTTTTTTTTTTTTTTTATTTTTTTAAAGAACAAATAGTCCTACATAAAAATTACAACAAAACCACAGAATTGCACAATTTCACAATTCAAAATGTAGCATTAAACTAACAAAAATGAATACAATAATTTTTTTTTAAAATCCCTCTTAAAATTACCCTTCTTCATTTGACTTTTGTTTTCTTAAAAGAAAACTATCCTCCCACATGTTCACATACAATATTCCTCCTCTGAATCAGAAGAACAGTCAGGACTACTGACCTATGGAGTCAACAATGCCATAAATGTTGGCATCTGACCAGATGAGAAAAAAGGAGGTGGCGGCAATAACACCATGGGAGAAAAGTACTATGATGCTAAAGCTCACTGCTTTCTACTTGCCTTCACAGACAGCAACAGATATTTTTCCTTACCCAGCCCCACAACACATGCAATTTTCCCTATGTTGAGAGGAATGGAGACAGAACCACATATGACAGCTGTTAGTCACTGATGACTTTATTACGAGAACTCTACCACCATCTTTACAGACCAAAACCCCACAGAATTCACGGAATTCTACCTGTCCCTTGCTAGGGAATTGGGACCCGGAAGTGAGAGTGCTGCAAAAATGGTATCTTCAGAGAAATAATTTTTTAATTAACATGAAGTGTAGGTTGGTGAATTTACAAATGAGTTATGCAGTTATGTTATCTCAGACAAGTATTCACAAACCCTTTATATCACACTATCATGCATTTAATTTATCCTACATACAGTACAGATTTTTTGTAATGAAATTTAGAGAGTTTCTTGCATATTATTGTGACTATTTCTGTATACCTATGCCTGTAAAACTAGGTGTCTTAGACCAACTGTAGACTCAAGAAGAGCCATAAAAACCTCAGAATGTGACCAAAAAAATGTTTACACAAAAAAGTCATCACTTTAAAAGAAACCTTTGGAGGTCTTTACCCAGTCTCTACCCACTAAACTAAAGCCCTAGTGGTGAAAGCTGTATTCCATTAGAATGTGGAAATCCAAGGCTGCCAAACTCACATATAGTCCCCAAAGGTCCTAAGATATTGGATTTTAAGTTCACTACATTTTTAAGTTATTTTGGGTTATTTTAAGAGACTTCTAGGGCTTGCTCCAACCCCTCTCTAGTAGGATTCATGGCAACTAAAACAGATGATGTAAAAGGAGGAAGGACACAAAAATCATCCCAATTTTTTTTTTAAAACCCACCTTCAAACACACACACACACACACACACACACTCACTCACATGTGGAAGTCTAAAGTAAGGCTCCCAAATCCATGTATAGGCACCTAAATAAAAGTGGCTTGGATTTGCCTTGATTTAAATAGGATTTGTCAGTGTTCAACACTTTCCAAAGTGAGTCCACTTTTATTTGAATACCCTCATGATGGATTTAGGAGCCTAACTTTAGGTATCCACATTTGTAAGTTTTGGCCATATATTTTATACAAACTAACTTTTAACAGCATAACTAGTAGAAATGGAAAGTCCTAGTTACAGAAACTATGGGTAAATGAACATTACAACAAGGATTTTTCTTGCAAATTTAACATATAAATCAGAATATCTTTTTTTTTTTTTTTTTGCATTAACTATGGACTAACTTTAACGCTGATGGAACATTAAGGAATGACAGTAGCACAGAACATTGCCAGAAGGAATCTTGTACTGCTGGCATCCACACAGCAAAACAAAACAGAACCATTTATTTTCACAGTCAGAGATATTGATTTGGTGACAGTGTCCATTACAATGGATTAATTTTTATTATACCAAATGACAGATGTGGATTTAATCACTATTAGATCGATACTAGTTCGGAAGAATGACTTTACTCACTATATCCACTAGTAAGCTATTGTACTGTGTACAAAGTGATTTAAGTAACATACTCTGTACTCAGAACAGTACAGTTCTGTTATTGTTGAACTGCTATTTATGAACTTTTTTTTTTTACTAGACAAACTTATCCTAGCTTTTATCACTGAATAACTGTCAGCAATCCAGAAACCTGGCTGGTTAACAAAATCTCATTTATTAGAATTTGGATTAAATGCATAGTGGATATTACGTGGAAACAAATAATTAAATCTTTGTCTGGGTTGAGTTGCTAGGGGTGCTGAAACAATTTGTATAGTGGGGGTGCTGAGAGCCACTGAACCAAACTGTAAGCCCTGTATATGATGGAAACCACTTCAAAACAGGGGGTGCAGCAGCACCCTCAGATCCCCTAGTTCCAACACCTATGTGAATTGGTATTAAACAGAATGAAGTTGAGAAATTTCTCAAGCAGTCAGAATCTCCAACATGTATTTATATCCTTTTTGTTCATGAAAGCACAGCTTTATTAAATATTTGGCGAATAACTCTGCCCACTGCATCATGGCAATAGTTGAGGAGAACTAAAGAAGGTATTCACAAAGGGCAAAATCCTAGCTCCATTAAAATTAATGGGCGTTTTTGCCTCTGACTTCAATAGGGCCAGGATTTCAGCCATAAACTCCAATATGATGAAAATCTGTCATATTTGCGGTCATAAAACAGCGACAAAAAACAGAAGGTCAACAGAGAAAGGCAACTCTACAGCATAAAGTTCAGATACTAGTGAAGCAACAGTATTTAACAGTGATAAAAGAACATACAAAATTAATAAGTCATTAATTATTGAAAAACAGTTATCTTTCTTATATACCTCTGTGGGGTCCCACATTTTAAGAGCTACTTACTTACTAAAGAGTAAAAAAGATACTACAAATTGAAATGTTTTCTGAACAGTCTCACCTGAAGCTCCTGTTTCCTGTATTTTTTCTTCATGTTTGACATCTTGTTTGCAACCATTTTTTTCATCAGCCTCATCCTCACCCCACCAGGATGGCTGTCCATACAAAGGTGTGCCACGAGGCATGGCAGAAAGATCTATAAAAATATTCCAAAGCCAAAGAAATTACTTCACCATTTACTTTACATAAGATGTTTAGATACAAGTGACAAGGAGAAAGAGAAGTTCTGATGGATCTTGTATGTTGAAAGCTGAAACAGTTTGATTGCTTGTGTTTCCTCCAATACAAAACCAATTTAATGTCTGGACAAATGACCTGCATGCTAAATATAAAAGCTTACTAATGATCTGACCAAAACTGCTTGCTTAGGAATTTATGCAAATACAAGTGACTTACATCTTGCTGCTACTGCATAGTATTTTTAAATATTACTTTCTGCTTTCATTTAAAAGACAAATCAACTCACTATCAGCACATTATTAAAAGCTACCATTTCTGTGAAAGGATTCTCTCTTTTACCCACACTGAACTTTCGCTGGAATACTATCACATGGAAAACTGATCAAATTTTGTAATGCTGCCAAGGTTTCAAATAGCTGGCAGTTACTAAAGAACACCAATACGTACACACTTATATATTAGTTAGTTCTACTACACTATTTTTTAAAGCCATATTTAAGTAAGAAAATATAACTATAAAAAAGAACTAAATCTCATGATTTAGTTATAATATACATAGTACAAGTATCTGAATAGGAAAGGGTTAAGTAAGAAATTAGATATGAAACAGTTATTCCACCTCCATGACTAACCAGTCAGTTGAGCTCTGACCTGCTCTCCATATTAAGAACAGCTCATATTTCTTAAGACAATATTGCACCCTATTAAGATTTGGCAATTTTAATATCATACATCATGTTCTAATGGAATATATCTTAACTTCTTTTATATTGTATTTCAACACCAGATATCTCAGTGACTGGGTATACGTGCTCTCTATGGTAAAAACAGCTCTGTTTCCTTTTCAGAATTCCCATATCTCTATAATTTTATATCAGACATTTTTGTTTGGCGCACAAAACAGAGTATCTGAAAGTATTATATATTTTGACAGTAATATGCACTATTTGCATGCTGAGAAATAAGGACTATTTGTGAACTTCTACCTTGCTAGCAAATAATGGTTTGTTCAGTAGTGTTCAAAGGGTTAATCTTCACCCACAAATAAATGGATGGCCGCTTCAAATGTTTAATACAATTTAAAATACCCATATATCTAATTATTTTTCTTCCAAAACAATGTTCTTCTAACTTAGAATATACTATAGTTTAAAAAAACCAGCAACAAACGATAGAGTGAATTTTAGTGTATTTAACTGCATGAACAATAGAAAACACTTATGTATGTAACAAGTGGCTGAAGAAAAAATCAAGACCTCAATACACTTCTGAGTAGAGCTGGGAAAATTTTTTCATATAGGTTAATTCAATAAAATGAAAATGTTTTCAGGTTGATTCCGATAAGAAAGAAAATCTGTGCGCCCCATTAGCCCAATGGTTAGGACACTTGCTTGACAGATGGGAAAACCAGGTTTGAATTCCCACTCTAGAATAGGGATCTAAATTAACATCTTCCCTTCCCAAGTGAGCATCCTAACCACCAAACTATAGGCTATTCGGGGGTGGGTTACTCTCAGTCTCTCCTGTTGAATACATTCCATTTTGTATAAATACTTAAATATTCATGGAAGCAGGGCCTTGAATGCAAATCTCTCCCCTAGCAGATGAGTGCCCTAACCAGTAGACTACAGGGTATTCTGCTCTCAATTGTTCATAATGAAACTGTTCCAACTTTACAAAAATATTCATGGGTGGGGGGAGAAGGGGAGGGGAGAGAGAGAATGAACAACTATATACCCTGTTGAGTAAGACGCTTACCTGGCAGATAGGAGATGTGGATTCAAATCCATCTTCTGAATCAGACAGAGAGAAGAATTGAATCCATATCTCCTACCTCTCAGGTGAGTGTATGAGTCTCTGGGACAAAATCTGTCCTTTCTTCTGTGTTAGCACTGCGCCGAGCACAATGGTGTCCTGGTCCATTATCAGGGTCCCTAAGCGCGAAAGTAATACAAATAATATTAATATAACCAGAAAAAATAATAAATTATGCTATAACCTACTAAAACAGAAAAATATTACAGAAAAATACAACAAAATAGAACTATCAAGAATGGAAGAGTACTAAAAAATATTACTGGTTAACTGAAAAGTTTCATTAGTGAACAAATTCAATAAAGTGCCACTCTACCACTGCTAAAGTTCACAAAAGTTTGCACTGGGTGTGGTGGCTGTGTGCAGGGGAAGAGCTGGAAATTCAGAAAACTCAGAGCAAAAAACTTATGCAAGTTTTTATATTCATGTCTAGATGCTGTGATAAAGAAAGCTAGAAATTCTGAGGGTTATTATTAAACCTTTTAAAAATATATATATCTAAAAATCTCTTCTGCAACATGTCTACAGTATCTGCTGAAATATCTGAGGAAAGAAAAAACTTGCCTTCTCTAATTATACTTTGTATTGCTACAAAAATTTATCTCACCCGTAGATTTTTCCTCAGATTTCAATGCTTCTGTAGCTTTGTGATGCACTTCACCTGTGGCATCTGGTACCTTTGGCTCTACACCTGTGGAGCTGACTGGCTTTGATCCTTCTGCCTCTGAGGATTTTTGGGATAACTGGAGTTGACTTGTAAATTTTTCATGCTAAACAACATTTAAGAAAAAAAGAGAAAAAGATCTCAACTAAAATAAACTGCATAAACTATAGTTATACATATACAGAGAAGGGCAGAATACATAAATAAAGGTGTGACAGATGGAAATCTGGGAAGCACGAGGACTTCGAAAGACTAGTATATCGAAATGTGCCAGAGAGTCATGGACTTCTGGTATAATAGATGTTGAATGCCTTTTCAGTGTCCTGGTTCAGTAAGTTGGTTTCCTGGGGAATTGGGCGGTTAATACAAAATCCCCAGTGCCACTTACTCAAAAACTCAGACTTTGAAGCTTTGCCCCCTGAGAAGAAGAGCACTGACTGGTGTTACCTGTTACAGTCAGCCAGAGATCAAATGCCCAGATTCTATAAAGAAACAGCTGAACTGCACCAGGGTGTTCTTGCTCTTGATCTGAAACATGATGTGAAATTGTAAAACCACGAGAGAAAACCCAGTGGAGGGATTTCAAAGACTGAAACCAACCAGAGCCAAATGCTGGAGCTGGAGTGACTTCTAGTAAGCTTTTAGCATATGTGTAGATCTGTTGGATGATGTGGGTGTTTGTTTTTTTGTTTGTTTGTTTCTTTGCTTTTAATGTTTGGTCTTTGATGCTTATGATTCAAGAGTAAATGTACTTTGTTTTGTGAATGCTGGTTAATAACTGGTCTGCACTGTTGTAGTCTAGCACCTGGAGAAAGAGTGAACCACTGCTGGACCCAAGTCAGATCTGCTGGAGAACTCACAGTGAGGTGCAGAGGGATTGCAAGCCTAAAACCCGGCCTGGAGAGAGAGACATGGGTCTCCACATGAGAAAGGTGACCACTAAAAAACTTGAAACTTTAAGTGGTTGCCCTGAGAAGGCAAAATGGGGGGAGGGGAGGCCAAAGGTGCAGTTAACCCTTAAACTGTGACAGTAGTGATTGCATGTTATTACCTTAAGGGCTTCTTCAGGGACCCTCATTTCACCTCTGACTACAGTAAAAAGATTAGTATGTATGAAATGATAAGGAAAACAACCTGAAAAGTTTCACGGCTCCAAAAAAATTTACACTAGAGACAGAAAGTCTTACTTTAAGATAAGCCACAGCAAAAAATTGAGATTTTTTTCTTTAAAATGGAATAAATGTAACTTAATAGGATGAAAATACCAAACAATACAAGATTAGAAATTTGATAAATTCTTACTTTGCTTACTTACAAAAGCTCTCACAAAACCCCTGACAGTCTCATCCAGCTTCTAAAAGATCCAGAAGATACTATAATGTAGTCTCATATTATTAAGATCAGTTTTCAAAAAAAAATTACATTTATGACTAACATATTATGAAGTATATTTGTCAAAATAAACACATTTTGATTCATTACTTGTAATAAATACAGTACAATAGCTTGTAAATACAGTAGTACAAAAGTGATGAGTCCTTGCTGTGAAGAGTTTACAAATTAGGCATACAACAAGGAATGACAGTAAACAAAGGTTTGGGAGGACAAGGATTGACCATGAAAGATCATGAGATATACTTATGTATCAGTGTATGTGACCAACGTTATGTCACCATCTTATTCTTCTTTTCCATTTAATATACTAACATTTAGATCAATGTCTAGAATTGGAAAATTTATCTGTGCTTAATTGGAAGTTTTCTTTTTTTTTTTTTTTTCTTTTTTTAAGTAGTGAGGTCCACAGGGTACCCTTAGTCTACTTGGAGTGTGGGGCTCAAACAAGATCAGTCTTTGGATGCAAGGTAACGTCCTAGTCCCCTGAAGTTAGCTCCAGTTGTGACATCTTCCACAGGCAGGATGATTCATTTGTACTTTCTTAAATTACAGATTGTGTTAACTATACTTAGAAGAAAAAACACAACTTATACTACTGCAGAGCATGGGCAATGTCCCCTAATGAAACAAACCCAAAATCTTTGGATGTAAATTTCCATCTTTATTCTGGATCTTCTATTTGTTTGCAGTACAGGCCAGATCTGTGGATCTTATTACTCAAAAAAAAAAAAGGGGGGGGGGAATTTCTGATAGGCACACATAAGTTTTCGTATTCTTCATCATGCTCAAGTCCACAGATCCATTACAACCAGATTTTCACAGGATTGTGCCTCCAGGGTGGGATGCAGACTCATCCTTTAAATATGGACATCTAAAATGAGGTATTTATTTACCCTTCTCCTTCCTCTGACCACTAGGGTGTAAAGAAGAAGACTTTTTCGAAAAATGAAGTTGACTAGAGACTGGATGACCAATATGCTCAATTTACGGATGACCATGAAGCTGCCCAGCAGATCTCAATACAGGTGACATGAGTACTCAGATTATCAGTGCTCCTAGTGACTAGATTTTGATGCTTAACAGAAGGAGGAACATTTCTTGAATTTACTTTGGGAATGAATGAATTGTGAAGACTACCTGTCTGAATTAAAAATACAATACAGGGTCTCACTGGAGAAACATTCAGATTTCAAAACTCATCTGATTGGAGACAACGGCTATCCAGATGTCTACTTTAATAGATAGGAAGTGAAATGATAGCTCCTGAAGGAGTTCAAACTGGGTAGCGCAGTAAGGAGCTGAACGAGAGGTTCCAAGGTCATGTGCTGACTTTGAGAGGCTGGAATATGGGTTGTTGACCTAAGGAAGCATTTAATGTTGGAATTTACACGAAACTTCCTTTTCTTGAACAGGCTATTAACATTATATTATACTTATATCATTATACTATGCCTCTATACATTATAGAGATTTCACCTTTTTGCTGGGACATTCATACATCCACATTAAGGCCTTCCTGGAGGAACTCAAGGCTGTGTTTCAGTTATTTAACACTGAGTTTGCGCCAGCCAACAGAATAAGTTTTCTGTGTTAACTTCTGTTTCAGCTCCATGAGAGTGATGATAATTATTTCACTGAAGTGTCTAATTTGAAGCTGTCTGGTCCTGGATGAAGGAATGTTTTTTCCAGTAGCAAACCTTCTCTGTGAGATAGAGACATTGGAAGGTCCGTTGCTAGGTTAAGCAAACCTGACAGCCATTGCCTCTTCAGCTAGAAAGACAAAGGGTAACATGGCTGCTCTATCCTTCCTATCCTTTTATATGTTTCCAGGGAGCACTGGAAAAGCTGAGAAGGCATGTAACAGACACATTGCCCAGCTTTGCAAGAGTTTACTACCTCACATACTGGGTTCTGACACATGGAGATGCCAAAGGACGTTACTGCGATTTCATTATACAAACTGGAAAAACACCAGCCCACCAAACTGACTTACAGTGAGGATATTTGTTGGTGTACATTTCACATTGCTTAATCTCACTTTTACCATATGTAAGTCTTGTTGTTCGTCTCCCTCTTGATGGGCAACATACACAGAGATAGGAAATTTTGTTCCACTCAGTGTAGGAGAAGTTGATTTTCTCTCTGGAGTTGGACTGCTCATGTTCTTCCTAGTTCCTTTATGAAAACCTCACCAGACACATTGACTGTAACAGCCAGAACAAATTAATTCCATATTTCTCTTTGAATTAGTGTTTAAAGCATTTATATGAAATACTGTGCCACTTACAAGGTATTTGTCAGCATTCACTAAGTAACCAGCATTGTCTTCCTCAATGTGCACGTATGGCTGTTCACTACTGATTCTTCACCTTCTCTCTGTTACTGTTGCTGTTCACTAACATTTCACTGAAAAGCACAGAGTATTAATAAGATGGCCATGGTACTTTCAGCAGCACAGCTAATCTCTGATACTAACGGGAACTCGTAACATTCAGCAACAGTTAAACAAGGGCTAAAGTAAGAACTTTAGACAGTTATTCAGAGAACATTCCTTAGTCCATCCTTGATTTGCCACTGGGCATAATATTTCTAAGACTACAGGTTCTCCCCAATTCATATTTTCTTGATGGGCAGAGGAATATATGGTGCAGATTTACTTCTAATAAATACTAAAGAAATATGAAAAGCATGCAAATCAGATCACTTTATGATAAGTTAAACTAAGAAGAGCTAATATACTTTTACAAGAAAAATGCATTGCAAATAGCTGTACATTTTTATTACAAGGATATCATAGCCAAATCTCAATTTATCTTCAAGCTTCAGAGTAATGTATGTCTGTTCAGGAATCCTCACATCATTCACAAACGTCTACAAAATAAAAAGGAGAAAACAGATAGTTATACTTCAAAATGTAATAAAACTTCCAGTACCAATCTAATCTTGCACAAGAAGTTGCAGCACTACACAATTAACATTACTGATTAATGATGCATGATCCTATTGGTGAATTAAACAATTGTGTAGAGCTATTAAACGCCTAACAAAGTATTTCAAGAAGGAAATGAAATATTAGAGTCAGCTAATCAGGGTGGTATAATCAGACTAACCTTGTAAAGCTTATTACCATTTTAATCATATTAGTAGTATGTACTGTAATTGTTCATTACAACAATATGCTGTTCCCTCAAATAATTTTTTTCTGGTAGCCTTGTTTATCCAATCCATATAGATGTTCAGTTTTGCAGTTATTTTAAGAATGTTAACTGACTCTTGATTCCTTGATACTACCATCATCCATCCTTTTGGGCTTTTATATAGCGCTCAACATTGTAGTATCTGAGCACCGAGGAAACAATTTCTAATAACTGTAAAAAAAAGTTTTAAAATTATGAAAAACAAGAAATGTAGACCATGTTATGTTGTAGGTTCTGATGCAAAGATTGCTTGCTGTCATAACAGAATTTGTCCAAACTATGTTGTCTTCACAGAAAACCACCACTCATTATGAGGTCTACCAAGTTGCACAAATTCAGAACTTTTAAAAAGCAGATCTAAAAGAATGATCATCTGTATCAATGCCTACTCACTATGCTGGCATAGACCCAAGGAGAAAGCAATCTTTACCATAACCATTTTTTGCCTGGAAACAGCAATTCCAAAAACTAGTGGTGATGGAAGAAGGGCAAATGGAAGAAGGGCAAATGTGGAAGTGTGGCATCAATATACTTGAACTCCAGTTACTAGCCAACAAACTTTGACATGCAATGGCATGGAGTCAGAAGTACTGCATTGCTGTGGCACCGCTTGTCTAGTTCTGCAAAGACTAATCTTTAATCTTAGAAAGAAAGGCTTTCAGTGCCCAGAAAATTGTTTAGTTCAATTCTGTCCATATGAAATCTAATTTCTTCTGGTGTCCATAGGCCTTATATTCAAAGATGGCCTAGGCGACCATCATATTCTAAACTGGAGGTATCTATAATTACATGATTCTGTAATGGGATGGCACAACTTAAATGGATGTAAACATCTTGGAGATTGGGAGCCCCCACTTCCTCCCAAAAAACACCGACAAAACTCTTGAACGATTAATGTATGTCCAGAATTTGAATCTTCAAATATTTGTTTTGTCCACTTAAATCTAATTTTGGATGAAACTTCCACTTTTCCTGAGAATACAGAAATGAAACTCCTTCCCCAAAATGTTAGTGGAACCTTTTCTGGCTGCCAGAATTAAGCGAAGAAGCCATTTCTGTCTAGTTTTTCATAAGGTTGCATGTCAGCATGGCACTTCAGTGTCTTTCATGAGAAGTGAACACAAAAATATCTGTTTTTGCCAGTCCTGGTGGCAAGAAAAATGTTTACCTACCGTTTGTAACTGGTGTTCTTCAAGATGTGTTGCTCATGTCCATTCCATGTTAGGTGTGCGTACACTGCATGCAACGCTGCTGGAGATTTTTCCCCTAATGGTATCCATAGGTTCAGCTCTGGCATCCTCTGGAGTGCTGTGCTCATGTGCCGGTATATGAGGCACCGCCAGCCCTGCACCCTCTCAGTTCTTTCTTGCCATCAACTCTGACAGAGGGGTAGGAGGGTGCGTCATGGAATGGACACGTGCAACACATTTTGAAGAACAACAGTTATGAAAGGTAGGTAAGCATTTTTTTTTCAAGTGCTTGCTCCTGTTGATTCCATAGTAGGTGACTCACAAGCAGCATCCCTGGAGGTGGGCTCGGTGTTCACAGTCTTGCAGCTTGCAACACTGCTCTACCAGAGCTTATGCCACCCTTGGTTTGCTGGGTAACAGCGTAACAGGACGTGAAGGTGTGGACTGAAGACCGGGTTGCGGCTCTGCAGATGTCCTGTATCAGTACCTGCAGACAAAGCTTGCATTCTGGTGGAACGGGTGGTCAAGACAGTTGGCAGTGACACCCTTTCTTGCTCACAGTAGAACCTGATGCAGGCAGTTATCCACAAGGAGATCCTCTGGGAGGAAACTGGCCAGCCTTTCATCCTGTCTCCTACTGCAAAAGGGCTTGGTCCTCTTGAAGTAGAAGGCCAATGCTGATCTAACATCCAGGGTATGTAGACTGCATTTCTTGCTGGATTTATGAGGCTTTGGAAAGAATACTGGCAGGAATATATCCTGATTTTTGCAACACCACTTTCAGCAAGAAGGCAGGGTGGGGCTGCAGTTGGACCTTGTCTTTGTATAGAACACTGTATTGGGTGGTTTGGAAGGGAGCGCTGTAATTTCAGAGACTCTGCATGCCGAAGGGATTACGACCAGGAAGGAAACTTTCCATGAGAGAAGCATCAATGAACACAAAGCTAATGGCTTGAAGGGGACCCCATGAGCCTTGACAGCAGCAGGTTCACATCCCAAGGTGGGATAGGGTCACAAACTTGAGGATAAAGTGGCTCCATGCCATTCAGAAACCTGAGTGTCATATCATGGGCAAAAACTGATCTGCTCTGAAAATGCGGGTGTAAAGCCAAGATGGCCGCCAAGTAGACCTTTATAGAAGACAGAGACAGGGCTTGGAGCTTTACGTGGACTGCAGCGATGCCTGCTTGGGGAAAGACTTCATTTGACCAGCCAACATGGGAAGCGTTTCTAGTTGGCTAGGTAGGGTTGCCCTGGTAGAGGGCTTTCTACTATGTAGCAAGACCTGCTGCACCTGGACAGAGCACTCCCTCTCATCCAGATTCAGCCACAAAGCAGCCATGCTGTCAAGTGTAGGCCTGTGAGGGTTGGATGGAGAAGCCGCCCTTGATCCTGTGAAATTAAGTCCGGTCTCAGGGAAAGAGTCCATGGGGCTGCGACTGCTAGGTCTAAGAGCATGCCAAACCAGTGTTGGCGAGGCCATGCCGGAGCGATGAGGATGACCTTTGGCTTGTCCGCTTTTATCTTCAGGAGCACCTTGTGAACCAGAGGAACTGGCGGAAAAGTGTACAGCAGCCGGTCCAACCATGGATTGAAAAAGGCATCAGACAGGAGTGCCCTGCCCTGGCTGAGTCTCAAGCAAAAGAGGTGACACTTGTTCTCCGCCATGGTGAACAGATCCACCTGGGGAGTCCCCCACCTCTGGAAGATGGCACAGATTATCACCTCGTGGTGAGAGGAGAAGGACCAGCTAAAGTGATCTGCTAGCATGTTCCATTCCCCGGGGAAGTGAGTGGCCGCTATGTGGATGGAATGCTTCAATCAAAAGTTCCATAGTCTGAGGGCTTCCTGATAAAGGACTGTGGAACGGGGCCCTTCTTGCTTGTTGATGTAGATCATAGCTGTATTGTCCATCAACACTTGCACTGTTTTGCCCGCGAGTTGGGGGAGGAACACCTTGCATGCCAAGTGGATTGCCCTTCACTGTGATGGTGCTCAGTATCCAGCAGTCTGATGTAACAGCCACCCAGACAGGGAGGTAGGGCAAAAGGCGGTCCAGAAGCAAAGGAGCGGGCTGCTGATCCAGGAGGGAGACTAGTAATCTGTCCCCAAGCGCACATTCAAAAGGCCTGCTTTTTCCTGCTTGGGAAATGGTTGGTGCCTTGTTGGGCAGTGGAAAATGGTGCTTGGCTCTGTCAGCATCTGAGCCCTTTCCCTTTTTTCTCATGGGGTTCAGGCCTAGTCACATTTGAGAAGCAAGACAGCTGTGATGGCCTAAAATGTTTATGAGAGGCCGAAGGGATACAGAGGCCCAAGGAGCGTAACGTGGCCCTAGAATCTTTGAGGCCGTGAAGCTTACTGTCTGGTCCAAAAACAGGGCAGCACCTTCAAAGGGGAGGTCCTGGACCAATTGCTGTGCCTTTTGGGGAAGTCCCGATGACTACAGCCATAAACCATGACTCATAACCACTGCTGATGCCATGGACCTGGCTGCTGAGTCCGCTGCGTCCAGAGCTGCCTGGAGAGATGCTCTAGTCACCGCTTTTCTGTCTCCCGTGATGGCCACAATTTCCTGTATTGAGTCCTGTGGCAGAGAGCCCTTGAATTTGGCCAGTGAGTCCCAAATGTTAAAATCATATCGCCCCAGCAACACCTGCTGATTTGCAATGAGGAGCTGTAAACTTGTGGGAGAATAAACTTTCCTACTGAACAGGTCCAGACATTTGGCCTCTTTATTTATGGGAGTAGAATTAGTCTGGCCTTGCCTGTCCTGCTCATTAGCCACAGAGACTACTAGCGATCCTGTAGGAGGGTGAGTAAACATATATTCAAACCCCTTTGCGGGCACATAGTATTTCATTTGTGCCCATTTGGAAGTAGAGGGCAGAGATGGGGGAGGTCTGCCACAGAGGGCTTTTACCAGTTTGATCACCCCCTCATGCACCAGCAAAGCCACCTTAGAAAGGGCAGCCATGGCTAAGATGTCAAAGAGCGGGTCTGTGGGCTCCTTAAACTCCTCTGCCTCAAGGCCCAAATTGGCTGCCACCCTCTTGAGGAGCTCCTGATGAGCTCTAAAGTCATCGAGGAATAGAGTTTTAGAGAGGCCCGTGTGTGCTTCGTCAGGGGAAGATGAGGAAGAAGCCACCAGTGGGGGAGGGATGGGGGCTCCTACCTCTCCGTAAACCATCTCTGCTGGGGGAGCACCTGGGGTCTCAATACCCTGCTCTGAGTCCGATGTCTGCTCTGGTGCAGGTGGCGGGGGGTGGGAGTGGGGGACATGGCACGCCCCTCTGACACCGCCACCAAAAGGTGGACGGGAGAAAGGTCTTAGTACTGCAAGGAACCCCCATGGATTCCAGCATTGCCACTGGACTGGCCATTGACTCAGGGGCCATAGGCCCATGGGTGGAATGGTGCCCACATCTGGTTGGTATGCCGGAGGATGGTGCCTCTTTTGTGGGGGTGTGGTCTCAGAATCCAATGATCCCTTCCTTGTAGGAAGACCATGGGAGCACAACCGAGGCATACTTCGAACGGCTATGATGGGCTGCTGGGGAGTGATGCTCCGGGGACTGGCTATGGGAGACCAGTGATGGGTTCCAGGAGTCCAGGGATCATCGTTGAGACTCCAGCGAGCGTCATCTCTGCTCAGGAGATTGGTGCTGCTCCGGGGACTGGTGCCAGGAGGAAGAGCAATATCTGGGTTCCAGAAACCAATGTCTAGAGTTGGAAGCAAGGTACCGGGGCTCAGGTGATCGGCTCCTGGGGGACAGTGACCATTGCTGGCCAGCTGGGGAATGCTATCTTGAGGTTTGGGATGCACTCGGATATGGTAGCTGGCGCCATGTAGGGGACCACTGTGGGAACACTAAAGCAGGTTTGCCCCACGAGACAACTGTCTTAGCTGGCTTGATAACCGACTGCCAATTATGGGGTGTAGGAGGGACCAGCAAAGCCATGAAGTCTTTAGCTGCCTGGAAGGCCTCAGGCATGGACTGCACCCTAAGATGTGGTACATCTTTGCCAGATATACGGAGCGGGTCCCGGACTGGGCTGGTGGGGTTGCACAACTCTGCGAGACAGAGAGGCCTGATGCAGGTTGCAACTCTCTTTCTAAGTCTTTCGTATTCCCCGTGGGCACTGGGGAGCGCCCTATCTTGGTGCACTTCTTTTATCTATTCCTTGGCGCCGGGATGTTAAATGGTGCCGAGAAAGACATGGTGCTGGAGGAGCACTGCACTCTGAGGTGGACATGCTCAGTGCTGAGTCTGGCAGTCTTGGGTCAGACACCTATGTCGGCGCAGCTTCCATCAGGATAGCTTTAACTCTAAAGTCCCTTTCCTTCTGGGTTCACAGGCAGAAGCCCCTTCAAATCCTGCACTTATCATGAACATGGGCTTCCCCGAAACAGTTAAAGCAGCTGGAGTAAGGGTCGCTGACCGGCATAGGCTTAGCACACGCCACACATGGTTTGAAGCCCAGGGACCAGGGCATGTCCCATCCTGGGAACGATATCCCGTAAGGGGACTAACTAATAGTGAGAAACTATATAATACTTACCTGTAATGACAACTACTAAGAACTGTTTACAACAGGAACCAGAAGAAACCATTAGAGATTTGCTGAAGCAAAAGCACTGTTCCTGCAACTGTCATGGGCGGTAAGATGGAACTGAGCCAGTGCAGGGCTGGCGGCGCCTCATGTACCGGCGCATGAGTACGGCACTCCAGAGGGTGCCAGAGCCAACTCTACAGATACCACTAGGGGAAAACATCTCTGGCAGCGGTGCACATGGCGCACCCACACCTAACATGGAATCGACATGATCGAGCACTCTAAGAAGAACTTCATCTATGGAGTAACTATAAAACAAAAAAGTACTTCTTTTAAAGAGAAAAAGAGAAGGAGAAGAAGTAGTAATAACTACACTAAAACTGACAGGTAAGGCACTATCTACTAAGGGAAAAGGAGAAGCAGGCACCTGCTGCGGATGCTGTCCCTGCCCAAAGGCAGTAGGTAAGGAACTGTGGGGTGGTCAGACTGCACAGCGCTATAGATACGTCCCTCTCACAGTGTGTGTGTGGGGGGAGAGGTAAGCATGTGCAGTCCAACAGGCACTGCTGATGAAGATCTTCAATTCCAGGTGCAGGGGGCGCTGCCGCACCTACAGTTGGGCACCCATGGGGACATCACTGGAAGAAGAACCTGCACTCTTATTGGAAATTTTTAAACACAGGTATTCTCCACAAGCAAATGTACACAACTGAGCTATAAAGCACCTTTACCAGGAATACAGCCACTATTGACATGCATTTTGGAAATGCTTGCGTAGCAATAGACAGGTCAACGGGCAAGACTGTAAACTGATAATGGGTGCTGTTGACTAGAAATCATAGGAATCTCCTGTGGCTGTGATGGATAACCACATGAAAAACTGAAGGTAATGTACCAGCCACGAGAGTCCAGGGAGGGGATTATGGAGGCTAGAGTGATCATGAGAAACCTTATTTGCTTTAGCTATTCAAATTTCACTGGTTTAGCTGGGTTGGAGATATGGTTAAGGCCTCTGGGATAAGGAAGTAACATGAATAGAAACATTTCTCTCAGCAGAGAGGGGGAGCCTTCTCTATAGCTCCCAAATGGAGGAGAGACTGGCCCTGCTGGAGGAGGACAACCTTGTGAGAGTGCTTGTTGAAGAGGGACAGGGAAGGCAGACGGGAGGGATGGAAATAAACTGCAGTGTTTATCCCTGTTCCAGAGTACTAAGAACCTAACAATCTGTGATCATATGGACCCAACCACATGGAAGTAGGATAACCTGTTGGGAAAAAACAGGGGAGGGAGAAACTGGCACGTAATGATCTAGTACTCTGCCCTCAACAAGAGAATCAGACAGGCTGCTTGGGATTTCCAGACTGTGTTGAAAAAGGCATCATGGAAGAAAACTGAGGAGGTGGAGTTATCCTGTATTCCCCCCCCAACTTTTCCAGAAGTGATCAGACTGCATAGGTGAGAAGAGCTGGTATCTGAAGACACTGAGGGTGGAATTGTTTTCTTTTATGGAAAGGAGTGTATATTCCGAATAATTTCAGCATGGCCCTCAAATCTTTGAGACTGAGGAGCTTTTCATCTGTCTTCTGTGAGAAGAGGGAAGGATCTTCAAAGAGGAGATCCTGGATAATCTGCTGGACCTCCTGTAGGAGACCTGACGGTTGAAACCATGAACACCTCTGCTTCATTACTGCAGATGTCATGGCTCTGTCTACCAAAGCTGCCCAATCTAAAACAGCTCTCCGAAGTCCTAGACACCAGTTTCTCACATTCAAAGGTGGACTGGAATTTCTGCCAGGCACTCTCTGGCAACTTGTCTGAGAACCCTGTTGAACCAATTGTTGCAGAAGGAGAAGTCCTATTTGACAAGTCTTGTTGTTTAGAGATACAAAATTGTAGGGCAGCTATGGCCAACTACCGAAAAGGTCTAGTCTCTTTGTGTCTTTGTCCTTTAGGATAGAAGGCGATCCCTGACATGCTCTTTCATTCACTGCTGAAACAACTAAGGAATGTGACAAAGGGTGGATGTAAAAATGTCCACAGCCCTGCAAAGGGCCATGGTACCTTCTCTTGTCCTCTTAGTAGTTGGAGGCAGAGGATGGCATTTGCCACAGATTTTGTAGGGTCCACAACGGCTTCATTTATAGGTAGATGCACTTGAAAAAAATCCTACCGAATGCAGTATTTCCACCAGCCTATGGAAACCCTCCTGAGCCTCTTAAATCTGAATGCCAAGAGAGGTAGCTATTTTTGTTAGTAACTCATGATAGGCCCTGAGGACCTGTAGTTGTCCTGGACAAGATAACAATCCCCAGCACCACAGCCTTGTCAGGTGATGATGTGACGTGCAAAGAAAGTTGAGTATGAGCCTCTTGTACCGAGGTGGATTGAGATTCCAAAATCTGAGGCTCAAATTGAGGTTTCTGCTTGGTATTGGCAATATCATTGGTTTCCTCATGGGAACCAGCCTAATGTCTGCTTGGGGATCTATATAAAGAATCAGCGTATCTGGTGGTGGGAGGCAAGCCCAGTTGGTTCCAGTAAGGCAGTTGGTAAGGCACAGGACCCAGCCACAACCACTCCAAGGATCTGAGTCTCTGATCTGATCTCAGGAAACCAGATGGGTAACAGGAGTGGAATCCTCATTATGAAGGTAAGTGTCATCTTCTATCGCACATATTAGGGCCATCAAAACCTATCTCAGACTCAGAGGAGGACCCTGAATTCCCTGACCTTTGAGGAGCTACACCAGTTGATGACAAGGTGAGGTGGCATCCTCTGAAAATGTTGGTATCAGGGACAGCATAATGGGTTTACTCTGGACTGTACTGGGCAAGGAAGTGCTGGATAGTCTGAAGACGCAGCTGCACCTGGTACCAAGGGCTGAATTTGTCTTAAAAGTAAGTCTGTAGACACAGCCTAAACAGGAACCAGTACTGGCTGGTGTGTCTCCTGTGCCATCGGAGAATCTTGTACTGAGATGCAGAGCTGGTCCTGTGTTGCTGTGTCCCCTCTGGCATCATCGGTACCAAGGTATTTCCTTGATGCTGCTATTGTTGCATCAAAGAGGTTGGCACTGCAGTGGGAGTTGGTCCAATGGCTCAGGTACTACTGCCGACAACTCCTGATGAGAAGCAGGTGGTCTTTCCAGGTAACATTTTACTTCCTCGGTGTTTATTAGTGGATGGTACTGGGGAGCTGGACCTTCCAAAGGAGCTTGGCTCCTTTGAGGAATGCCATTCCAATGCTTTGTGCTTCTTTCTTGACACTGGAAAAGGGGTTCAGTGATGACTTTCTGGTGCAGCGTCCAGAGAGGCACTCCTATCCAAGGGGAAAGTATTTGGTACCTGCCCTGAGTGGGAAGGTGCAGAAGGTGGATGCAGTCTCACCCTTCAATCCTTTTTTGTCCTTTTTTCAATCCTCCGAAGATGTGGCACTCAAATGTGACCCTCAAGGAGGCACTTTAGGCATCTGGAATGAGGGTCATTCATTGGCATAGACTTTTTGCAGTAAGCATAAGGCTTAAATCCCAGAGACCAAAGTGTATCGTAGTACTGGACAACAGCACCCCTTGTATAGTGGGGATTCAATAGCAAAAGTTGTAACAGAAAATAATGAAGAAAATATATGCTAATTTACACAAACCAGTAATCCTAATTATTTCCAGAAAGGAGATTGTGACGTAGTTGACATGAACTGTGACCATATAGATCATTGTTGCAATCAGGGTCCTATGGTTGCACCAGGTCTTGTACAGAGGAGGGCAAGTGGGGTGTCTATGGAAAGGTTATAGTTTGCTGGTTATGACTGTGCTGTCTATATGTGTGTATCATGTTTGTATTCACAGTTATGAATATTGGCTATGTACTTGTATCTCAATGTGTTTGATTCTAAGTAGCCTCAGTGAAGCATTTGGTCAGCTTCTTGAAAAAGGACTATTATCAGTAAGTGCCTAATCAAGAAACACTTAACTGACAATGAACTTTGGGAGACGCCAATCCACATCTGAGCTTTCCTGGGAACGTTCAAACTAACATGTAAACAATGGTGTTGGCCTGCAAAAAGCTGAATCATTTATAGACATGTGACTTGCCCAGGTGGCTACAAACTCCATCTTGTTGCTATGATTTTGCACTGGAGAACAAAGGGGTTTCCGCCCACAAGAGAAAGAACATAAAAGGCCCTGGAAACCCCTCCATTTTGTCTTCAGCTGGGTTAAGAGATGGCCTCTCCACCCCCAAGAGATGCCTGAAATAAACTGGAACAAAGGACAGTAACTATGGGGGTTTGAGTGATTGCTGGACCCAGACTAGGAAAGAGTCCAGTCTGTGAAAGAAGCTTATTGGAACATCTCTAAGGGCGAGATTTACCTGTATGCAGTTTCTTAATGTATTAGGCTTAGACTTGCATGTTTTGTTTAATTTTGCTCGGTATACTTTGTTCTGTCTGTTATTACTTGGAATCACTTAAATCCTACTTTTTATACTTAATAAAATCACTTTTGCTTATTATTGAACCCAGAGTTAGTGACTAATACCTGGGGGAGCAAACAGCTGTGCATCTCTCTCTATCAGTGTTATAGAGGGCGGACAATTTATGAGTTTACCCTGTATAAGCTTTATACAGAGTAAAACAGATTTATTTGGGGTTTGGATCCCATTGGGAGCTGGGTGTCTGGGTGCTGGAGACAGGAGCACTTCTTAAGTTGTTTTCAGCTAAGTCTGCAGCTTTGGGGCGAGTGGTTCAGACCCTGGGTCTGTGTTGGAGCTGACTAGCATGTCTGGCTCAACAAGACAGGGTTCTGGAGTCCCAAGCTGGCAGGGAAAACGGGCTCACAGGTAGGCTCAGCACACCAGGTGACAGTCCCAAGGGGGTTTCTGTGATCGAGCCCATCACAGAGATAAACTCAGATTATTGCATAATGCAGGGATGGCCAAACTTACTGACCCTCCAAGCTGCATATTACAATCTTCAGAAGTTCGAGAGCCTGGGCTTGGGGCCTCAACCCTGCGGTGGGGTGGTGGGGCTAGGGGCTTCTGAAATGTGGGGTCATGGGGTCTCAGGGCTCCAACCCCCTTGGGGCACACCTGCCAGTGCTCGGGGTTTCAACACCTCTCTTGCTGAAGCCCTAAGACTCCCACGCCCTGCTGGGTAGAAGCACCTAGGGTCCCACAACCCCACTGCAGTGCATAAGCCCCGAGCTCTCCCAAACAATCTGGCAGGTGGAGAATGGGGGAGACATGGGAGCTCCAAGAGCTGCACTTTAACTGTAAAAGAGCCACGGTTTGGCCACCCCCTGACATAATGAGTAGTAACCGTCTGACCACATGTGGACATATCTAATATAGACAGCAAGTGATGCCCTAACAGCGCCCATTACCATCTAACAGTGCTCAAGCAACCACCACTCAAGTGACCCTTCTGGTCAAGTTTTTGCACTCTATTAGTTCAAGGTCAATATTTTCAGAAGCCCCTTACCTATGCAAGTCTCTTGCAAGTGGTTTCTCACCAGCACCTGCTTCTTTGTGATCACTGTTAAACTATTTTTGGAGCATGGCACAAAAGAAGCCATCATACTAGTGAAGTATAATGTACTAATGAATATTTGTCTGACAAGAAATCTGAGTCTCAGCTGAACTAATTTGGAAAACTTTTTTTATGACTGGGTGTCTAAATGACTTGCTGACCAGGTTGCCACTGTCGAACTACGGAGATCACAGTAGAGTTACTGGCCAAGTATGTGAAGAAGGAAGAGGACAGGGCAGATGGGGTGACCCCCAGCACAGCCTATGCTGTTTGTGTTAAGTTTACAAAGCAACAATTCTCTGTATTCATACAAACACAGTAATTCTCGTTGTGAAGAGACCAATCAAGGCTCATGAGAGCAGAAGTCCCACAAACACCTCAGGGCTCCACTACCACAACAGAGGTGGCAGCCTCTTATCCATTCTATTACCTACCCATTTGGGCTTGCATGGACAACACTGGGTTGGGCAAATCCCCTCCTTAACTTTCCTCACACCTCAGCATGACCTCTCTACAGTAGGCTACAAAGACTGTCATTTAAAATATAATAAAAAACTGCACAAAAGTATGCCATCTGGTCCGAATGAAAAAAAAAAAGAGAGCCAAGCAAGGAATTACCCCCTTTAAAAATAAAATAAAAGAGAAAATGCCCTAAACATAAGCAAGGATCTGGAATTGTTTGAATTGGTCTTAAATTTCTCCTCCCATTCTATGTTTGCTCATACTTGTTTTCACCTTTAGGAAATTGACCCTTTTAAAGCATCACATATGTTACTAGCTGAGATCATATTGTTAGAACATAAATGAAAATAGGTTGTGATGTGTGTACCAAGGAAATGTTCAATTTTTCAGTTCTGTGAAAGGTGTGAAGTTACTGTATACACTGCCCAGCAACTTTTGTTGTTTGGCTGAAGTATGACATTGTGATATCAACGAAAGTTATGAGCTATGGGCTCCAGGTTTAGCAGAAAACGGGTGAGGTTCAGAAGGAAGAGATGGGTAAAAATGTAAGGACTACAGTCATATGACCTAATATTCTCTACCCTAACTTGGGGAAAATAAGGAATCCTTTGATATGTAGCCTTTGCATGTTGGGTGAGCTATCACACTATGTCTGAGGCATGATGCTGGGGAGATTAAAACAAAAAAACAAACCAAAGACTATCGATAAACACATGGGCAATACTGATTTAGCTTGTCATAAATATTACAGGAATTGAAGTGCATTGAAGAGATGGCATTCTCACTAAATACAGTCCCAGGAGTCACAGTGAACATGTTTTTTTAAATATACAGTAGAACCTCAGAGTTGCGAACATCTGAGTTATGAACTGATCCACACCTTATTTGGAACTGGAAGTACACAATCAGGCACAGCAGAGACATAAAAAAAGAAAAGTAAATACAGTATTGTGTTAAATGTAAACTACTGAAAAAAAAGGAAAAGTTTTAAAAATTTTTGACAGGGTAAGATAATTTAAATGAAACAAGCACAGAAACAGTTAAGATAGGTAAAAAGTATTTTTCTTCTGCATAGTAAAGTTTCAAAGCTGTATTAAGTCAATGTTCACTTGTAAACTTTTGAAAGAACCATAACGTTTTGTTCAGAGTTACGAACATTTCAGAGTTATGAACAATCTCCATTCCCGAGATGTACGTAACTGAGGTTCTACTGTAAAATAAACAGGTTTTATACTTCACATTCTTTAATTCAGTCACAGCTACAGGCTATATAAAGTTCATATGGTAATGTCTAAAAGGACTATTAAAATATGACAGTAGCTACACTTTAAAATAAACTACTATGACGTACTCTAATATATTTAACACACTTACAGAAAGGTGAAAGCTTACCCAGCAGGTTGCAAACGCAATCCCTAGAAGTCCCTTAAAATGTAAAAGATCATATGAAGCTTTTTATGAAGAGTTCTGCTCTTGAGAACTTTATTGCCTCTTTATTATATTACAGATTTTCTATCCACTAACTTCACATTTATTACATGATATTCACAGATAAATTACAATGAAAAAAGAAGATATGCTAAAATAGCAAAGACAAATTACAAAATAAACTATGGGAAAATAATTGTATATGAAATCAACTACTGGATAACTTTTTCACATAAGTATACAACATATCCTTTTTTTCCAGAAAAAAAGAGGAAAAAGGATTCCAATTCATTATTAACATGGCTAAACATGATTTCCTACAGTAAGTATGCTTTCCCTAGCACTAAAATTTTAGAGTGTGATGCCATCTATTAGTGTGCTTATATACTGACCTAATTCAACTAGAGATTTGTTGCTTCTGTATTTCTGAAATGCTACAGAAGTACTTTTATTATTTGTATTAACATAGTGCCTAAGAGCCCTAGTCATGGACCAGGAACCCACTGCAATATATGCTGTACAAATACAAATACTTACATTATGTTCATTTTTATTCTTCTGAACTTCCTCTACTTCAACTTTAATTTAACACAAACATGCTCTGGTATTACTGTAACATTTAACTTTGCCCCTTTTAAATGTTCCACAGTAGCAGGGAATAAAAACATTTTATTTAGCTGTTCTCCTCATTTGCATTACTAGAACTTCATGATTATTTGTTAATTATCTGTTTGTTTTCAATTTTTTTTTTAAAAGATATATTCTACATGACTGGGGAAGCCATCTTAGATTTGTTAACTTACCCCATTTAGGCTGCCCAAATCCTTCACCAAGTGTTCATCTGAAGAGGCATCATAGTTAACTACAGCATGTTGCTTGTCCACACTACGTGACTGAAATATTAAAAAGATTAAAATTAATGCAAGGAGATAATAGGAAAGCTACAGATGAAAGGAGAAGAAGCTACAGACAATCTTTTTCATACTAACATAGGTACAGTTATGTGCTTTCTATTGACGTGTTCTACGTTTATCAAAAGTAACTGAATGTGTTTGTGTGATTTATCTAAGATACCCGACCTTCCTTGTTTCATGGTCCTGAGTTATATTTTCTAGAACTCTGTCACTAGAAGCCTCCACAGTTTAGATTTACAACACTTCCAAACATTTACAAGCCCTTAATGAAATGTAAAACTACCACATTATTTCAGATGGGCTAGAAGTATATTCTGTTGTACCAGGTGTTCCCCAAGGATTGCTAGCAGAGAGATGGTTTTGTAACATGGATAAATAATGTGGAAACAACAAGGACTAAAATCCTTATATTTGTGCCAAATACAGATGAACTTTTAAATCTTCAGCATCAACAGGCTAGAGTATTAACCCATTACGCTATTTACAACAATGCACCATGAAAGCATTACTTTCCAAAGAAGCTTAACAAAAATGTTTAAAACCAGGGAACCAATTTCCCCTCCATATCATTTAGTATGCTAGAAAAACAATTTTAAGGTGATTATTCCAAGGGCAATGTGTGTATCAAGTTTGATTGTCTGACACACAATTATAATTGTCCCAAATATTTTGTATACTAAAATGGATGTATATTTGTTAAATTAAGTTGTATCCACCTCCCTGAAAGATATTAGCTCACCAGCACTTGGTGTACGCACAGAACATTGGTTTTGAAACTAACTAGGAAACCTCATAAATGCTAACAAATGGCATGTGTGTCCATTGCTGCAAGAGAACACACATACATTTAGCCATACACTTGCCTCCCAAAGTGCAGAATGGGGGACATCCTTCACTGAGTGAAACCACATGGTAAATTTAGGAGAACATTGGCACAGGTGAGTAAATCACCTTTTCCGGAGTTAAGTAGCATTTGCAAAGAAACAGCGGGAAGAGGCCATTTTTAATTTCCAGCTTCTGATTGGAAAGAGTTAGCATAACCAGATGGTTAGTGCTGGTTATCAGAATGCCATTCAACTATCATTTTCTGTACTGCAGTTCCCATTGTTCTGGGCTATATGGCAATATACATTTTTCCCTGACTGCCGTTTTTGTATTACTACTAACATCAACTGTTAAAGAAGAAATCAAAATGCTAAACAAGTATTTTTAGCTACAATATTACAAATATATGTAGGTGAATAATGTATTGCTATAATTCACAAACATAACATCTTTAGAAAGCAGGACACTGTTGATTTTGTTTTTACTATCATATATGTGACTTGTTATATTAACTGAGTTGTGTAATAAAAATCTGAGGTAAGTTATTTGATAGATATTTAGAGGTTGGAGACTATGCCTGTTCTTACTACATTAATGTCTTACAGAAAACAAAAATCAAACTGACAACCAAAAAAGTCTGTCTCATGGCTATGGTATAAACTAAGTAAAGGTGAAAAGCTCAATATACAGTATTCCATTATTGATTTCTTCAGAGCAATTCACTATGCCATAATTATTTATTAAAAGGAAATGTAGATCCTGCAGAAAATAAAGTGTTATGAAAAAAATATTTAACATTTTTGTTTGCAGTGGTGTTGTGGATATTTTGATGTTTCTTTAAAGCTGGTAAATTTACATTTTTGGACACTTGTGATTTTCTATTTACTTGTGCAGTATACTCTGAGCAAACACACATACCTGATACAGACTTACAAAACTGCGCGTTTCACAGTCTGGTAATCTTAGATTGTGAAGTCATCGTGTAATGGTTGAAGTGATTTGATACATATGGTTATTATTATGCCTTTAAACTTGAGTGTATTCTAGTTTTGTATCATTAACAATTACTATCTATCTGTCACACCAGATAACTAAGCATTACCTTAGCCAGTTGCCCAAAACACCTACATACAACAAGACTTAGACAAGTTGCTGATTACCTTCATGTTCCAATTTAAAATCTCCAACCGACGTTCATATTTCCTCTGACCCAAAAGAGATAAGCATGTAAGGATTCCAGGCAGAGTTAATCATGAAAAGGCTTTATTTTTATTATTTAAATATGTGACCAAGAATTAACCTTCAACAGATTCTTCAGAGGTAGAGATACTTAAACTAAGGATTCAGGATTCTCCAAAGACTTCTGTATCAGACAATTCAATGATATTTCCTGAATGTAATTAAGAGTGTGGAATTTCTCTTGCTTCCTATCAAATTAAATAGATCTTTAAATTAAGAGCTTGCTTTAAAGTCAATCTGTTCTGCTTTCAGGTCCAGATTACTCATCATGTTTACCTCACAACTGTTTCCACGATCTTGCACAAAATGTTAGCATTAAACCCAGATTCACAAAAATAAACCGTCACTTATAAATCTGTTACTAATGTTTCTTCTAGACTAACAGAAGAAATTTCACAATACATACTGTCACAGTATGTGTTAAGTAATACCTCAATTTACTACGTTGATTCCAGGTTTCAAGATTGGAAAAACAAAAAACGGCTAAGATACGAAGAAATAGGGAGGAACAATCAAGGGAAGGCACAATATTTTTATTAAATCAAACATACTCAGTATGACACCACCAGTAAAGGTTCCACAGTTAAGGAGAGTCTAGCTTCGCACCCCCCAATTCTAAGTTCTGTTTTCTATACACTGTAACTTTTGATTGGAATAACTAATTTATTAGAAATTGGTATGCTTAATATCAGGTATGAAGAATTTCTGACAAATTTGGAAAGTGTCGGATTAAAGATTGTATATGTTACTGACAATAAAATGGATTTTTAAATAAAAAACACTTTTAAAGAAAAGGTTCCCAGTGTCTTGGAATATTTTAGCACATATCTTCTCTGCATTGGTAGGACTAACATCTTTCTCAATCACTGCCATTAGAACTGTAAGGTCTGGAATCTTTTCACCATTTTATGGTTGCCAATGTCTTATCCACCTCTCTCACTTCTTAATAGGCATATATTTTTTTTTTGTTTGTTTGTTTGTTTGTTTTTTTGCTGCTGCTGGTTTTAAGGAATCAAATGCTGCATGGATTCCAGACTGGGATTTTCCCTCTGGTATTACTTGTGGTCTTCAATTCAAACTTGCAGCCTACCACCTTCCTCTTCTCTATGGGATTTTATTGATAGCACTCATTTTTAAACAGAGGAACAAATTAGAATCAGGGCCCAATTATGTTACATGTTGTACAAACATAAAGGAAGACAGTGTCTGCTCAAAAGAATTTATAATTTAGAACAGTGGTTCTCAACCTATTTACCATTGTGGGCCGCATATGCAGCTCTCTGTGTGTTATATGGGCCACATCCACACAATCTATATACTACTTGTATGGCCCTGAGGATGTTGCGGGGGCGCAGATGTGTGCTGATTGGGATGCTGGTTGAGAACCACGGATCTACATGGTCTTGAAAAGTAAAAAAAAAAAAAAAAAAAATCCAGTTCAATATAGATTAGTTTTAGAAATGTGGCTGTTTTGAGGTGGTGAGGTGATGTCGGGGACTATGCCATTTGAAATGGACTTTTATAGTAATTTCAGAACTTCATCTGGACTTAAAATATATAGTAATTAAAATAGAACACAGAGCTTGAGAAGATTCATGGACACCTAGTAGTCATATACAGATATGGAAATAAGGGTAGGAAGCTTCAGTGATAACATGATGAGAAGTCCAACCCCTACTCAAACTACCAGCTGCTGGAAAAGGAGGCTCCACCTTTTGGATCTTGTTTTAACAAGTGTCTGAAATGTAAAGCTCTACCCCCTTAGCAGCTGGAAAGGAGAAAGAAACAGTTACTTACTGTAACTGTGGTTCTTTGAGATGTGATGCAGCTGTGAGCCCAGCAAACTTGAGTAGGAGAAATTTGCCTCCCAGTACCCATAGAGGGGTGGCGTTTGTGACTTGTGGCCATAGCCCCTCCATTGGCTACATGAGGTGGCACCGCCCCTACCCTCCCTCAGTTCCTTTGCACTGAACACAAGATTTCAATGCAGAGGGGACGCAGGGCGGGTTGTGGAATACACGTCAGCATCACATCTCAAAGAACCACAGTTACTGTAAGCAATCATTTCTTCTTTGAGTTGTCACAGATGTGTTTTCCACTTAGGTGACTCACAAGCCGTACCCACCCCCCAGGAGGCAAGGCTCTGAGTCTACCTAAACAAGGACCGCAGAACCGCTCAACCAAAGCCTACATCTACCCTGGAAGATGAAGTTAGAGTGTAATGGTTCATGAATGTACAACCACATGAATTGACAACCACACAGCAGTCCTTCAAAATGTCCAATATGGAAAAGAATACAAGAGAAACGCTATGGATGTTGCTTATGCCCTTGTAAAGTGAGCTCGCACCCAGTGAGGGGGGAATAGCTGAGGCTATTTCATATGCTGTTTTGATGCAGGATATTATCCATTTGGAGATCATCTGCCAAGAGACAGGTTGACCATTCATGTGGCCTGCATACAATACAAACAATGAGGGCAAAACATGAAACTGTTTAGTTCTGTCCAGATAAAAGGCCAGATATCTAAGGTATCAGAGTAACAGCCGTGTTAGTCTGTATTCGCAAAAAAAGAAAAGGAGTACTTGTGGCACCTTAGAGACTAACCAATTTATTTGAGCATAAGCTTTCGTGAGCTACAGCTCACTTCATCGGACGCATACTGTGGAAAGTGTAGAAGATCTTTTTATACACACAAAGCATGAAAAAATACCTCCCCCCGCCCCACTCTCCTGCTGGTAATAGCTTATCTAAAGTGATCACTCTCCTTACAATGTGTATGATAATCAAGTTGGGTCATTTCCAGCACAAATCCAGGGTTTAACAAGAACGTCTGGGAGGGGGGGATGAAAACCTGGATTTGTGCTGGAAATGGCCCAACTTGATTATCATGCACATTGTAAGGAGAGTGATCACTTTAGATAAGCTATTACCAGCAGGAGAGTGGGGCGGGGGGAGGTATTTTTTCATGCTTTGTGTGTATAAAAAGATCTTCTACACTTTCCACAGTATGCATCCGATGAAGTGAGCTGTAGCTCACGAAAGCTTATGCTCAAATAAATTGGTTAGTCTCTAAGGTGCCACAAGTACTCTATATCTGAGGTATGGAGACAATGCTCCTCTGGAGATGAATGCAGCTTAGGAAAAAACAAATATAGCTCCTGGTTCAAATGAAACAGATAACTTTAGACACAAATTTTGGATGTGATCATAAAGTCACCTTGTTTTTGGAGAACTGTTTATAAGGAAACTCTGCCCTTAAAGCCTGAAGCTCACACACACTCCTTTGCAGAGGTTATTGCTATCAGGAAAGCAGTTTTCTGACACTACAGTGGAAAGGGGCAAGATGCTAGCAGCGCAAGTGGAGGACCCATCAGAGCTGCCAGGATTGTGCTTAAGTTCCACTGGGGAAACGGCTGTTGGACCAGGGGATGTAGACAAAAGTCCTTTTAAGAACCTTGTTACCATGGCGTCAGAGAAGACTAATCTTCCCTGAACAGAGGGATGAAATGATAATATCACTGCCAGATGCATTTCCAATGAACTAAGTGCAAGCACCAACATGTGAAGATGTAGCAGGTACTCCAAGATGTCCTGGATAGAAGCCAGTGTTGGTTGAATCCCACTGGCTAATGACCACACTGAAAACGGCTTTCATTTAGCTGAGTAGGCTGTTCTGTTACAGGACTTTCTACTGTTGAGCAGGCCTTGCTGGACAGTTGCCAAACACTGCTCTTCCTCTTCATTCAGCCATGAAGCAGCCATGCTTTGAGATGCTGGGAGCTGAGAATGGGATGCAAAGTGCCGCTGTGATTGTGACTAAGTGCCTCAGGATGTAAATGAAACGATAAGGGAGGCTGAATAGACAGAGTGAGAAGGTTGGAGAACCAGCACTGTCTCGGCCACGCCAGGGCAACAAGAATAAGCTTGGCCTGATCTGCCGTAAGATTGAGGATGACCTGAGGGATGATCAGGATTGGGGAAAAGGCATACAGGAGAGTTGACTGCCAACTGCGATGGAAAGCGGCTGACAGGGGGCCTGCACTGAGCTCCCCTTGAGTGCAGAACACATGACATTTCCTGTTGTCTTCTGTAGTGAACAGGTTGATCGTCAGGGTGTCCAAAGCTGTGAAGATGACCTGGAGAACACTTATTTTCAGGGACCATTTGTGACTTAGGGAAAAATACCTGCTGAGATGGTTCACAAGAAGATTCTGATCCCAGGCAAGTGAATGGCTATCAGAGTAATGTTCTACTCAGTGTAGAACTATCACTGATTGCCTCCGAGCAGAGCAACCTTGTTTGTTTCTCCCCTTGTTTATTCACATAATACACTGTGGTGGTATTGTCATGTACCAGATATATTTGTTGAGGCCACAAAGTTCAAGGATGGGTCTTTCCCAAATCCAAAGGGGGGGTACCCAGGAAGTACTGGGAGTAGAAGCCATGTCCCCAGTGTTCTGGTAGAACCTCCTCCCCCATTCCCAAAACCAACAGAGTGCGGACCTACTCAAGGAGCATTATCTTGTGAGAGGGGTACCTAAAGAGGGATGAAGAGAGGAGGATGGTGAGGCGATGTGGAGAGGAACTGGATGGCATAACCCCATCTGATGGCGCTTAGGACCCAGCTGTTGGTAGTCATCAAGCTCAAAGCATTGTGAAAGTGGGCCAACTTGTCCCCAAAGGTGGGGAGAGGAGGAGGGAGAAGCAACAACTGGACTGAGGAATCAAAATGGGCACTTGGAAAGATACAGGAGAGGGCATGTGAACTGCTCGAACCCCAAGCCCAACTGCTTTCTCCTGTGGGATCTATCCCTCTGTCTTGGAGGAGGAAATGGCTGGCCAAACATGCACTGCAGATGGTACTGCTGCTGGCTGCTGGAGTGGTGCCTCTTCACTGCTGGCGTGTACACCCCCAAGGGCCGCAGGGTAGAAATAGAGTCCTTGAAGGAATGTGACATCTTGTCAGTTTTGTCTGAGAACAGTGTTTGGCCACAAAAGGGCAAATCTCCAATGGCTTGTCGGACACTGGGGACAACACCCTAATTCTGCAGCCAGGAAGCGCACCTCATGGTGACCGAAGAGGCTAGCTCCCTGGTCGATCTGTCCATGATGCAGAGCATGGCTTGCAAAGATGTCTTAGCTACTATGCACGAGGCCTTGGGCTGCTGGTCTGTGAACTTTGACATAGCTATCCAGTTAAAGCCATACTTGGGCAACAAGCCTTGCTGGTTAGCAGTACGCACCTGCAAGGTAGATCTTCCTGCCCATTAGTTCTAATTGTTTAGGAGTCCCTATCTTTGGAGGTGGACTTAAATCTGCCCTGCCAGGCTCTGTCGTTCATTGCAGCTACAACTAGGGAATTGGGGCCAGATGGGAGTAAAACCACTCAAATTGCTGCGGGGGATGAAATAGCGCTTTTCCACGTATTCAGCCACAGATGGTACCAAAGCTGACATGCTCCAGACATGCTTAGTCAGTTCAAGGAGCACATTATGGATAGGGAGGGCAATTTTCCCAGGAGCAGTAAAATGTTTACCAATTCATGGATGTTTTCCTGCAATATCTCTGTTTGGATACCGAGGGAAGTAGCACTTTGCAAAAGGTCTTAGTGCTTCTTAAAATCCTCCACTAGGGGTGGATAAGCCAGGCAGCACAGCATCATCCAGAGACAAAGCCAAGGCTCTTAACTGAGCCAGAGCTGGATTCTGCTCCAGGGCTGACAGACCCAGATGGGATGACTCCGGAGGCTCCACCGGGAGAAAGACCGCCAGTGACTGGGTCTGCAGCAGATTCACGGATACCACTGCAGAACTGGCTGGCAATCTCGCCTTTGAGCGAGACAAAACAGCAGACCTCTGCAACCCAGGAGCATCCCATGGATTCGATTCACTGGAGGCCACTGACATGGATAAGGCATTGGAGGCCAGTAGGCGCTGGGCCAGGGATCTCCATCCTGACCACGAGATGCTTGCCAGTCATAGATTCATAGATACTAAGGTCAGAAGGGACTATTATGATCATCTAGTCTGACCTCCTGCACAACGTAGGCCACAGAATTTCACCCACCCACTCCTGTGAAAAACCTCTCACCTATGTCTGAGCTATTGAAGTCCTCAAATTGTGGTTTAAAGACTTCAAGAAGCAGAGAATCCTCCAGCAAGTGACCCATGTCCCATGCTACAGAGGAAGGCGAAAAACCTCCAGGGCCTCTTCCAATCTGCCCTGGGGGAAAATTCCTTCCAGACCCCAAATATGGCGATCAGCTAAACCCTGAGCATATGGGCAAGATTCACCAGCCAGATACTACAGAAAATTCTTTCCTGGGTAACTCAGATCTCACCCCATTTAATATTCCATCACAGGCCATTGGGCCTATTTACCATGAATATTTAATTACCAAAACCATGTTATCCCATCATACCATCTCCTCCATAAACTTATCGAGTTTAATCTTAAAGCCAGATAGATCTTTTGCCCCCACTGCTTCCCTTGGAAGGCTATTCCACAACTTCACTCCTCTGATGGTTAGAAACCTTCATCTAATTTTAAGTCTAAACTTCCCGATAGCCAGTTTATATCCATTTCTTCTTGTGTCCACATTGGTACTGAGCTTAAATAATTCCTCTCCCTCTCCGGTATTTATCCCTCTGATATATTTATAGAGAGCAATCCTATCTCCCCTCAACCTTCTTTTCGTTAGGCTAAACAAGCCAAGCTCCTTGAGTCTCCTTTCATAAACAAGTTTTCCATTCCTCGGATCATCCTAGTAGCCCTTCTCTGTACCTGTTCCAGTTTGAATTCATCCTTCTTAAACATGGGAGACCAGAATTGCACACAGTATTCCAGATGAGGTCTCACCAGTGCCTTGTATAACGGTACTAAAACCTCCTTATCCCTACTGGAAATACCTCTCCTGATGCATCCCAAGACCACATTAGCTTTTTTTACAGCCATATCACATAGGATGACTATGAGCTGCCAATGATCAACCAATACTCCAAGGTCCTTCTCCTCCTCCGTTACTTCTAATTGATGCATCCCCAGCTTATAACTAAAATTCTTGTTATTAATCCCTAAATGCATGACCTTACACTTCTCTCTATTAAATTTCATTCTATTACTATTACTCCAGTTTACAAGGTCATCCAGATCCTCCTGTATGATATCCCTGTCCTTCTCTAAATTGGCAATACCTCCCAGCTTTGTATCATCCGCAAACTTTATTAGCACACTCCCACTTTTTGTGCCGAGGTCAGTAGTAAAAAGATTAAATAAGATTGGTCCCAAAACCGATCCTGATAACCATAACTGTCCATGGACAGCCCTTGATGCTGGTTGGGCAATGGAGAGTGGGAAGATGATGACCCCGATTCAGACATACAGGAGCCTAGGGATCCTGAGGTAAGAGCAGAGCAAGACCAGAAGGAGTGAGTACGCAGTCTAACTCATTCGTTGCCCAGAACGAGGATGGAGGAGGCACTGCCGATGGATCCTGTACTCTCAGTACGGAGCATGCTGGTGCAGGAAGCAGTGTAGGTCCCAAAGGGAACAGTAGTACTGGAGTATCTCATAGTACTGACGTCAAGGGCTGTGAAAGCCACCATGAAAAAAATTTGTGGTGCTGAATGCAGCAGTGCCGAGGAGATTCCTGGTACCAAGGTCCCCCATTCTGATTCCAGAACAAGCCCTACTTCCACAACTTGTGGAAGGGGAACATTTGAGTGCAGTGCAAACAGACCCAAGGGTTTGCGGGCTCATTCAATTGAAGGGGCTGTAGTTAACACAGCCCTGGCAAAGTCCTGGACCAAAAGAGAGGTCAGGACCAAAAGGCAGAGGAGGTCTATACCTGCTTAATACGCTGCTGATGTGGAAACATTTGGTACCCCAGCATCTCCCTCGTCAGTACTAGACTTAACATATGACCAAAAGACAGAACTGATGCCAACAGTACAGGAGAGTCAATGGTACAGGGTTTCTAACCTCCCTACTAGGTACTAGGGCTCCTCTCTTTCTTCATGGATGCATATGCTCTGGAATGTGAAGTGGCAGCGCTGTCAGTGCCCGAGGGCGATATCTGACCTGATGAGGGTGTTTTACTGAACCCACTGCCTGGCCTTTTTGAGCAGATGCTGCTTCAGGAGAAGATCCTGAGCCACTTGAATCCATTTCTTAAATGATCTGCATATCGTGCAATGCTCCTTGATGTGGGCTTTACTGAGACACAGCAAGCACCACATGCGGGGATCACTGTTGGGGCTCGCTTCCACACATAGGACAATGTTTAAATCCCAGTGAGGGCATTCCCAAGGGAAACAAACTACTCTAACACTAAGGGTACTACTACCTATATACCACAAGAGAAAAAACTAACCAGGTGAGAGGTTGTAAGGCTGAGATCACACACAGCTCCGACTCCACCTGCAGGCAATAAGAAGGAACAGAGAAAGGGTTGGGATGGCACCGCCTCATGAAGCCAGGGGAAGGGCTACGGCCACAAGGCATGAGCGCCACCTCTCTACGGGTACTGCTAGGTAAATTTCTCTGGCTCCAGTGAGCTGGGAGCACACACACACTGAAGTGGAATACACAGCTGCATCTTCTCAAAAAACAGCTTGCTTTGTCTTCTTCACCTTCCAGAGGCAAACAATCAGTCTTGCAATTCAGTACTGTAATGGTTTGCAATGGCAGCAAGTCTGCCACACACACCAATATAGGAGTCATAATTTCCCAACAGTGAGCACAAATACATTTTGTGACATAACGTTGTTTGCATTCTGGTGGTCCCCAGCTGGCATTACACTCCTATTTCTTCTCCCCACCCTGTTCTTCATGGGCGGAGGGTGAACCCCCTCTTCAGGGAGGCTAGCCCACTGGCTCCACCCCCCACCCGAGCACCGCCTGGGCCTGAGTCCTGAGTATTCCCCCCATCCCCTGTGGCCAGAGGAGCCCTGAGATGCCAGCTGGCCGAGACCCCCCGAGTGCCAGCCCCAGCACTGAGCCGCCAGCAGGCCCGAGCCTCAGGTCACTGGCTGGAGCTGAGCCCCCACCAGCTTCAGCGGAGAGGGGGAGCAAGGGCATGGCCTTGGGAAGGAGCACGGGCAGGGACACGGTCTGGGTTTCAGGAGGTTTAGCCTCCCCGGCCTATGATACCCGCTGCCTATGTTGTTCATTGAGAATGTGTGGAAGTAGGAACCAGCAACAACAGTTCTATGTCCTCCAACTTTCTGCTCTCCTTGTACCACTTGAGGAGTACAAAGATAGCAGAACAGAACATAGAATCTGCCCCAAAGTACTAATTGCAGCCTCTGGATCCTTTCAAAATAACATGTGGCTCTCAGGTTGAAAAGGTAGGACTTTGTTGGAAAATGGGAATTAAAATTATCTTGTTTTATATACCTTTGTATGATATTCAGAAAAAAGGTCTATCCAATTTTTCTAGAAATTATCCAGTATTCTAAATGAGTCTGAATTGGAAAGGAAGTGTTCAGGATGTAAAACCCCCAATTACATCAACATTTGCCCACAAAAAAGTGGTAAAAATTGGTACAAAATAAGACTGTGCACACACAAAGAAAAAAAATAAAAGTTATTTTTGGCTGGAATAATGGATCTCAAATATGAGCATCAAAATTATCTCATATGGACAGTATTGTCATCAATTCAGAATTTTTCACCTTCTGGGTGATTCTACGACCTGGAAACAATGGGCTCTCTCACGATGCTGATTTATAAAAATAAAAAAATATATATTTTTTAAAACTTGCAGTATTTACACAGGAGTAAAGTTACATACTGTAGTATTCAAGATTAGATTTATCTCAAATACAAAGTTATAAACACTAGTGCTTTTGTATACCTTACATAAAAATCCACTTTAGGGCAAGTCTGCATTCACAGACTTGAATAAAACATCTGTTAAAACAACAGTGATTAGGCATAGATCTAAAATTTAATCCTCTACTTTATTCCTTTCCCCCCCATTTTATAAAGTATTTTTAGCAAGGCTTCTATAATATCCATGATCAGTTAACAGAGAAGATAAAGAAATTGGCATTTAATAGTGGTTTTTATCGTGTTTTGCCCATATTCCTTGCATTTAGAGAATAATGGAAGGACCTGCACAAAGAACTATATATGCACAACAAAAAGTCATTATTATTTTTTACCCATGGGCTATTACAGTCATGCAAGAATGCAAGCCATGTAAGTATACTAAACAGAACTTGCTTCAAACCATGAGTGCCCTGGCTTCTGCTTGCTTGTACTACAAAGTAAATACATGGAAGATGAAATTTGTATAATAGTGGAATGTATTGTAAAATCCTAATTAAAAGTTCAAAATTACTTTTAGGAGGCATGAAAGTTTTGGCAGATAGAACATGCAATGCTATAGGGCTGTGAAGCCCCAACTCCCATACCTCCAAGCATTAAAACCTAACCTCACACCATTTACCCAACAGAAAACTGCTAAATTACAAAAGTGTGGATCAGATCTGTAACCTGATGTGAGATACAAGAATAAACACACCATGTGCAAGTGATAGCAGAAGCCAGGGACGATGAAATACTGTCTTGGTGGCACAACCTATTATAGCAATAACCAACAACCATCTCCCAACAGTTTTAAATACTCCATTTGAGCAGTTGGAGACAAAACATTATATTTCAGACACAAAATTCAATTCACTCATTATGGTGGTTCAGAATACAGAAAGGCAAATATTTTACATATCAGATTGGAAAGAGACAGACAATGGTAAACTCTTATTAATGCTTTACTTTCATTGTATACTACCACAAATTATCATGAGGATTTTTGAAGACAGTGGACACTACACTGGGATTCCTGAAGGCATGGGATAGAAAAAATAGCAATTACAAGAAATTTTGCAACTTAAGGTATATAACTCTTGAGAATGAACATATCCACTGAGATTTGGGATGGTAGCAATAAGCTAACACAATTCCACAATCTACTGAAACAAACAAGGGGTGTGTGATAGAGGTCCACTGGTGATTCACTTAAGTGTCAGCAACTCCTGCCAGGCCTGATGTTCTCGCAAAACCTAATATACTGTTGTCATGATACATAACATACACAATAGGTGGCATGTCAGATATCATTGGAATACTAAACTCACTGATCATTAATATTTCTTGAATGATATATGTACAGGATGTTTACAAAGAGTTATGGAAACCTGCTAGAATTATATTATTGGAATGTGTTTGACAAGGAATGCCTAAGTCCAGTGAAACTCTGTGACGGAGGACATGTAGAAAAAAATGGAAAGCTAGAAGGAAAGAAAGCTTCAAAGGACAGGGTATATGTGCTCATCTGTGCTAACACTGATGGGAGTGACAAATGCCTGCTGTTCATGATCGGGAAGTCAAAATGATCCAAATGCTTTCCAAAGGTTTTCAGTAAACTTCCCCTCAGTTATGTCAGTTCAACAAATGCCGTCAACTCCCCTTACTCTTCTCGATCCGGTGGAGTACAGAAGTCTACAGGAAAGCGATCTGTGGTCGATTTAACGGGTCTTCTTGACCGCCGATGCATCCTTCGCCCTGTGTCAATACCCCGGTAAGTGTAGATAGGCCCTAAGTGGCTATTATCTCCTGTCCCTATGGACCATTCTCCATTTCTATGACTTTCTCTGTTCAATTCTCTACTCCCAGCAGAAGTGACTTTAAATTCCACATTGATGAACAGGCTGACTCCACTGCCTTCCACTTTCTTAAATTTATTTGACTTTTCATCTCTGGTTGGACCCCCATATTCAACATCTATGTCACTGTTAATCTGATCTTCATGACGAACCGTTGTGTCTTCACTTTTGTTACTTCCAAGTTCCCCACTGTTCAAATCTCACCATTTCTTTTTCAACATTGCTCCTGCTTTCACGTTTTCCTTCCCCTAGCCTTCCTCCCCATATGAGTTCTTGATGCTTGCCTTCAACTGGAACTTCTCTTCTATTGATTTCTCCACTCTCTTCTGTTATTATAGTCTCTCTACCTCATTCCTGGCTCGTCCCTATTTCAACTTCTGAAATTCTGGTCTTTCTCTGGAGGAAGTCCTATGAGTATTCAAATCTCAACTTTGTCTAACACTTCAGATCTGCTCAGTTTCCTAATGAATAATACTATTTCTCCTCTTTGATAAATTCCCTGGGCTTCAACTATGTGTTCTTTCAAACAATTCTAAAGATACTCTCTTATCAGACAGTAAGCATAGAAAATACTGCATGAAAATAACCTGTTACAATACTGCACAATCCACCTTTTCAGAGTAATAATTACTTTTCTAAACATGGAGGACCACTTTAGAAAATAGGCTTGTAAATATCCTTAGTGTCCTATGGTAACACTAAGAACTACAAGGTATATTATTACATGAGAGTTAAAATTCAGTAAGCTGCTTTCTAAATAAATGGCAATATTGAAACAGTTTTATAAAAGGTTTGAAAAAGGTAGAAGTATCTCATTTTAGATAATAAGCAGTGAATTTTTTTTCAAAAAAGCTGGCAAGATAGAGTTGGCTCTCTTTCCACTCTAAATCTCAATTTTCCTACATGCTAGACTGCACAAGATAGTGTGAAATATGTTAACTGTCTCCACAGCTCCTGAAGAAACAACAGCACATCCAGCTACTCTGACAACGTTGATATTCAGCAAGAAAGGTCACACTCCCATGCTTTTGGGTTTCACACGTATCACTTTGGCTTAGCACATTGTTTTTTCAAAGTGATTCTTAAACTTGCTATGCAACAGAGTCCCAACAGCAATGTGCCAGTACACCTGAGAGCAGAACATACCACTGAATTAACACAAATCTGATCATGAATTCAAAGCAGAACTGTGTTAATCCATTTTCTGCAACAGATATAATTCATGTCACATGAGAAATAGCAAAAGAAGAAAACCTGACTGATATACAAGCACAAAAGCAGTAATAGTACAGAAATTGGCATCCATATACAAGTTACAGAATGGGTAATGAGGTAAAGCAGCAAGATACACAGTCACAGTGCAGCAACAATTATAATATTGCCAAAAGAGGGAGAAAGAAAGGAAAGGACAGAAGTGCTTTTGAGTTCCCATATCAAGTTTCACCAAGTGTAACAAGACTTGATCATTAAAGTAACCTGTAATCTGTATGGCAACAAACAAGACAGGTTAATTTTTTTTTTTAAAACAGAAAATTGTGTAGGGACCCTAAGCTCAACTTTAAGATCTCCTTGTTAGAAATGGAAACCTTTTATTCTTGACATCCTTTTCCTAAGTTTGCATCTGTTTCCAAACTCAGGACAAAAAAATCACAGCCACAGTACTAGCCCACCACGTTTCCTGATGCACAAATTAAATAAAGAAAATGTTGATTTCAAGCAGTAAATTCAAATCTTAAAGATTACAGTTTTTCTGATCTATTGTCAATTCTTTTCCTCCTCTCCTCAGACATTTTTAAAAAGTCAATTTTGCACTAGAAAACACGCCACTCTGGAAAATCCTGGAGTCTAACGCTCTTTATCCACAGAGTAAGATGCGCAGCATCAGGACAAGCTGCCTGGTATTGCTCCACCAATGTGCTTATGTGTCATTTATGGTAGTGGTTTGTGTTACGTTTGAAGTTTTTCCATGAGGAAAGGAAATGGCTTCATCCAGACACTTCACAAAGCCTTCTAAATAGTCAGATGATGACTTTATTACTACCCACATAGACTGGATTTGAATTAGCAACCTTTCAACAAAAGGCTCCATAACCCATCAATAATTATAGTCTGGAAGCAGCTACAATTAACAGAGACTGGTACTGTATTTTTAAGTAAAAAGGAATTAAAAAAACTGTTCTGTATTGAATATTGATTGATTGAACAAACAACCATACTCTTTGAAGAATTTTAACTAACATGCTCTGTGCAAAAATTTGTGCAATTTTTTTAATCATAATTGTATTGAACACACTATTTTAGCCTACAAAATTTCACTGCAAAGATGAAGCAACCCTAAAACAGGTATGCAGCATTTATTGTTTATACTTCTAGTCTCCTAAAACAAGTAAAAAAAAAAAAAATAAAGCAATGTTTTCCAGACAATCACTACTGCTACTTCTCCTCTTTTAAATACAGAACAAAAAAGTTAATAAAATATTTATAATTCTGTGATCAAAGTATAGGCTGCGGATTGACAAATCAAACATGAGATTTAAGGTACATATTATACATCTTTATTTGTAAAATACAGAGAGCTGTGCAAATCCTACTAACTGAATAGTGTTATGAAACAAAAAAACCCAACCCTCCAATACATTAATGAAATGGAGGGTCAGGGGAAGGAGTAGACAACAGAGAACAGTACCGCTCTTTTGTACTTGAAGGGATAATGGAATTTTCTTAGAATCAACTATGTGAACCAGTGGCTCCGACTGAAACCAGAGAAACACGATCTCTTCAGAGGATTGCACAATACTTCAGACAATAAAGCTAAGATGTCTAATTATTGGTATATGCTACAGAGTTCAATTAGCAAAATATAAAAATATATGTACCTTAATATAGTATTTTTGCCACATAAGGTGTATTGCTTAAAAAGTTTCCTTGGAATGAAACCTCGGGCTGACCCAAGTTTAATGCTGTCATCAAAGTAATTTATAAGCAGACTATCAAAATGAACTTTGAATGGTTAATAGTTATAGCAACTGTTGTGTTACATGCAGTCCATAGAGATGGACAAAGATACCTAGCAACAATAGAAGGTATACATAACAAGGAAAGTCAGCTCTAGAAGACAGACTGAAATAATCAGTGACGATAAGGTTACTTTATATGATTCTCAAGATAAAAAGTGTTGGTGCTCACTCCTGCAAGGTGTTGAGCTCTCCACCTCTCCTACTCATGTTTTCGAAATAACATTAAAAATTCTCCCCTCGTGTTTAGTCCTAAACAAAACTTTGAAATTTATAAATTAGGTGACCTTCTACTGTGCAATTAAAATAAAATAATAGAGTTAGTGTAACTTGGTTTACTCACTATTATTCACAGTGATAAAAAATATCAAAAGAAAAGGCACAAACAGAGATGGATTTTAGGACAAAGTTACTAGAAATAAAACATGGGTCTCATTCTAGCAAGCTGAAACTCCATATTTTTCTTTATTGGTAAGATGTATGACAGAGAACAAACATGGAACACTGCCCGTGACAAGAGATAAAACACAAACCAATTACCATCAGGAGTGTACAGCAGACAGACAATGATTTGAAGGCCAGTGATACTTCTAAAAACCTTTAAGTATTTAGTTAGCCCACTTTTCTGAGCAAAACACTGATATGTAACACCAGAAAGGTCTCCCTTGCTTAAGTATATTTTTCAGGAGACTAAAGAAAAACTGATGTGTGGGCAGAAATATTAAAATATATGCAGGAACAACATTTACCATAGAAATTTTTCAAGTGCTTGGACAACGTAAATTGGAAGTGGAAATTGTGAGTGACTAAAAATTATTTGACAGAGAGGAACTGTTTCAATGTCTTAACTGTTAATGTTCTTTTAAAATAGGTATAGGGCTACAAATGTCTCCGTTACAGTGAGCTTTGTATTAACCCTCCACTACAACATTCTGGAATGAAAATGTTTTTTGTATTGATTTCCAGATATAGATAATGTTAGGATATAGATATTCAGGCCTGTCTGTAAAGGCCTGTACTCTAAGAATTTCGGTGTATTCTTATCACTTGGCTAGTTCTAGAAGTATAAAAGAAAGAATCAAAATCACTGTCTGCTGGTGTAAGGGCCTTCTCTTACTGTGACAGTCTGAGGCCCTGTGCTTAGGCTAAGGCCTTTGGCTAAGCAGCAGAGGCAGCCATAAGCTAGGAAGCGAACGGTCACATCCTCACATTCCAAACTAGTCACATTGAAATAAGGTGCTATTGGGCTGTTAGGAATACAATCCTGTCCTGAATACAATCCTGTCCTGATAATGCCTATCACCTCCAGAGAAAGGGAAGTGCCTAGAAAATGTAAAAAGGAAACAGCATCCTGTCTGGCAAGAACTCACGTATCAATACTGGGATGTGAAATCCCCACTTCTGTATTGTTTTGTCATTATAGTTCCCACTTTGCTATTGTTTGTCTGTATAATCTCTGTCTGGTTCTGTGATTGTTCCTGTCTGCTGTATAATTAATTTTGCTGGGTGTAAACTAATTAAGGTGGTGGGATATAATTGGTTACATAATCATGTTACAATATGTTAGGATTGGTTAGTTAAATTTCAGGAAAATGATTGGTTAAGGTATAGCTAAGCCGAACTCAAGTTTTACTATATAATCTGTAGTCAATGAGGAAGTGGGGGGGCCTTGGTGGGAGGGGGTGGGTGTGTGTAAAGGGGGAAATGGGAACAGGGAATGAGGGTAAGGAAATTGGAACCATGTTTTGCTAAAGAGGGAAATGGGAACAGGGAATGGGAGTAAGGAAACTGGAATCCTGTTTGGTTAAAGGGAGAAATGGGAACAGGGACACAGGTGTAAGGCTCTGTGGTGTCAGAGCTGGGAAGGAGGATACTAAGGAAGGAAACTGGAATCATGCTTGCTGGAAGTTCACCCCAATAAACATCGAATTGTTTGCACCTTTGGACTTCGGGTATTGTTGCTCTCTGTTCATGCGAGAAGAACCAGGGAAGTAAGTGGGTGAAGGAATAAGCCCCCTAACAGATAATTCCATAAATCACTAATTATATTTAAAATTAAACCAATCTCATGTAGCAATCTTATTTTGAATTTTTCACTGGTATCAATTCACTCATAAAATAAGAATAAGAACAACTCTATTACCTCACCATATAAATTAAGAATGACTAAACAAGTATTTTTGGAACATTAATGACAGAAAGCTTAAATACTATATAATTGATCATGCAACTCAATGATGGTCCACCATAATAATAATCAATCATTTGGGAGAAAGGTGATAGGAGGGAGGGAGGGGGAGAGAGAGAGAGAGTGAGTGTGTTGAAATAAAACTTATATCTAAGGCTGCGAGTTTGTCATGGAGGTCAAGGAAGTCACGGATTCCATGACTTTCTGTGACTTATGCAGCAGCCAGTGCGCCCCAAGTTTTAGTCACGGATATTTTTAGTAAAAGTTATGGACAGATCACGAGCTGTGAATTTTTGTTTACCGCCCGTGACCTGTCTGTCACTCCCGTGACTAAAATGTAGCCTTACTCATATCACCTTTCTCCCAAGTGTTAAAGAAAGACTCCCCCTGTGGGTGGACACTCATGGAGAGCACCCTTCCAGCAGCTCCTCCTAGCTAAACCAGAAAAATCTGTGAAAGCACCTCTGCTGAGCATAAAGGTGGTCTCTCATTCATCCATGTTCTAAACTCAGGTTAAACACCCCCCAGGAAACCTACGAGCAACCAGTGTAGATTATGAACATCAATCCAACAGATTCTCTGCATGACCCTGCTTAATAAACTGATGACTGCATTCTGCACCAACTTTGCCTTCTAGATGGTTCCAAGGTGTAAAGCCATGAAGAACTACAGTAATATAGGTCACAAAGTATAAACAACTATATATCACATTTTTCATCTTCCTGAAGAACAATATAGCACTCAGTCAATAAACCGTAACCTGAGCATCTAAATGTAGCTAAAAAACACTGAACAGCACCACCATTAAACAGCAAGCCTCTGTTACAAATGGTAGAGACACTTCCTTAATCCAGGATTCTGTAATAATCGACAATATTTCCAGTTGCTTCTCCAAATTTACTAGCATTACTTCACTTTTATCTTGGTTGACCATCAGCCTCATTCAACCCCCAATTTCATTCAGACACTGGGTCATTCATACTACTACATCAGCTGTATAAAATTAAATAGCAAAGCAGTCAATTATCAGCACACTGAAGACACTGCATGCTGCAGCCTGTGTCTCCTTACTAATTTATTTTACTGCAAACAAATTAGATTATAAATTCTTCTGGGCAAGAATCTTGTCCTGTTACTTATCTCGTAAATCACCCAGGGCCCTACCCTTTACCATGTTCTAACATCCCTTCCCCCTCTCAAAAAAATCTCTTCTTACAACAGCCTTTTATACAAGATAAAGTAGGGCACATATATCTGCCATTAGTGTACACAATGGGTTCTTTATGAGGTATGAAAAAGCCAGAATGTAACTTACTGGTAGTATTGCTCAGTAATGACTACACATACAAGATAGGTTTTCGGAAGTGCTTTTTGCACTGGAGATTTTGATATGGCCATTAATGACTGCATTAAAAACTACTGTTTTATTGAATAAATACAAATCTCAAATACATTCAGTCTAAACCAAGTACATCCCCGTTGTAATAGCTAGCCTTGTCTTTTATTGTTTTTGGACAAATGCAATAGAGAGTTTAAGAGAGTAGTCGTAATAAATAAAAAGTAATATCTCTGCTTTATATTTAAAAAAAAATTCTGACTAACCCCCCTTTTAAATACTATCAGGAAAATCAAGTAAGATACTCACAAAGTGCTTCAGGCCCAGATTCTGAATACACATATATGCTTAAACTTTATTACCATGAGTAATCCCTCTGCAGCTAAAACGACTATTTGTGATAATAAAATTAATCACATGCATGTTTGGAAGCTCAGGGCCTAAGAGAGGAAGCTATTCAGGTAACAGTTGCAACACCCCAAAAGCAGAGGTAGGAGTCCTTCGGGTGGCGGGGGTCCCCCCTGCCACCTGAAGTGCTGGCTGAAGTCACGGATGTCTTTGGAAGTCACGGATTCCGTGACGTAATCGCAGCCTTAACAATCACTATTCAAAAGCTACAAACAGCAGTACATTCATAATCAATCATTTTCCTCCATGAAGAATGCAAAAGATTAGATCAATTAAAACTGCTGGCAAGATCTAGAAATGGAGAGTCCAAAAAAGTGAACAATTGGCAAACTTAATTCTCAACAGGAATATAAATCTAGTGTATTAAATCCAAATTTTGAACAGTTACACATGGAAGGCTGATGCAATTACCTGCAACATCAGCTCACAGTCATCTCTTCCAACAAAAATCATCTCTCGTGGCAGCCTGTGGCGGGTGCCTCCACTGCTCACCAAAAACCAGGATGTTAAGCTCATTTTCTGCTTAGCTGCTAAATCCTTGGCAAAGCTACGTCATCCTACAGCAAGACAGACAGAGAGAGGGAGAGAGAAATCCATTTAGTTATTTTTAGCTATAGCTCCTACTCAGCAAGTACTGTGATCAGCATATATAAGGAATCTGAAAAAAGCAGTTCTCAAGAGCATGTATATTTCCCAATGGATTGAATCCGGATGTCATGGGAAGTGACACAGACTACTGGATTTACATAAAATCTGAGGGCTTTGGTTCATGTAACTAGACACATTCAATTGAAGAGGAAGACCTATTCAAAATAAATCAGTAGCTAGTTAAATAAGCAATGCCTGAGTCACGTTTTCTTTAAGCTTTTAACATCTAACTGCTTATTACAAAGGAAATTAATACATTAATGTCACATTTGCACTATCAACCACAGACAATATTAGATTCATTTCTCCTCAGAAAGAGAATGTATGTAAGTAGCTTTTATGAATCCATCTGTCTTAATATCAAACAGCACAGTTTCATTTCCCCAAAAAACAAATTATAAAGAGAATTAAAAATGGAAAGAAATTGTAGGAATATTTAACTGTGCACTAAGTAATCTGAAATTAAACAGTCCCAACAAAAATGTATTAGTTCTTTGCTCTTCATTTGAGAAATTTAAAAGCAGCCATTACTAGAACACATTTTTCAAATGCAAATTTCATTTATAATGAATCCTCAAGACACTTTATAAAAGGATTATTATTATTAAAAACCAAATCTAACAAAAAAGTATTAAAAGCTTTAGAAGTCCCAAAGCATGGTTACTAATAAATATTTTATATTGTCACTTGATTCATCAATGGACAGTCTAGGATATAGGGCATTAAAAGTTTCTTCGGATGAAGAAAAATATAGCCATTAAATACCTTGAGAGTTTGAAAATTAATACACAATTTAATGGGGTGAGGGCACCAATGTGAGCAGCTACTGGATAACAGACAAAGATTTAATCAGGCGCACCCACAAAAAAGCCTTCAGTTGTCAAGTCTTGGAAAAATTAAAGTATCAATCAAGCATTCCAAGTCTCTTGTTAAAAAAATGTAGCAGCCAGACAATATTCCAGAAATATTCTAGTTGACAGAATGATATTGTAGTTGTGAAACCTGAGAATAAATCCACTGACAAAGATCTATGTCAATACAGCACCCACATTCCCTTCATTAGGAGAGGGTCTCAATAGGAGTTGACAACCTGAGAGCCCCAACTCAACAATCAAACAACTGGCATTTTTGGTTTGGTTCTAGATTTCATAAAATTATGTGAAATGATATCTGTATCACATTTCAAAGAAGCAAACTCAACCTGACAAATGGATGAAGTTTGCAGCAGATCATGGCATCATCTCCTTAACAACAAAAATGCAGTGCAGAATGTAAAGACAAAGAGTAACATGTAAATGTAGAACAATAATATGGTCACAGCAATGATCCAACAGGCAAACTACAACACAAAGGAGAGAGAGACTTTGATCTGAATTGAGGCATGGTAGTCTCTGATGTTAATAGGAATGAAGCAAGTCAAAGCTGTATCTGACAGCTTTACAACAGAGCATAAATGCGTTGAAGGATAATCATGGCAGATGCTAAAAACTGAAAAAAACTAGTCTGTGAGCTGTACATCTGGATTGATAGTTTTTATACAAAGTCAAAGAACTTATTAGGAATTGGCTAAAATTTATACATAGCCTCCATTGCTGTAGGTTTCTTTAGCAAATAAACGAAAGATGTTTTAATACAGTGAGTGATACAGTGTTTTAATACAGGTATTATTGTATTCAGGGATGCAGGTCACAGAATGTAGTAGAATTATCTTTTATAGGTTCTACCATATCAGACATTTTAAAAATAAGGATGTTTCCAATTAGTGTTCTCCCAATGAATCTAAATAGTATGGGTAAATTTACCCTACGGCACAGAAAATATGAATAAAATTGTTTCAGTGTGACAAAACATATCCAACATCTACAAAGAAGACAATTTCATGAATAAAAACCTGCAGAAATCACATTAAAACATGGTATTATTTTAGTGAACCGCTAACCAAAACAGTTTATTCAACATTTTTCTGAGAGGGAACTAAGTTAACCTGATTTTACTTTCCAGCTTTTAAATCTTATATTTTTGTTTTGTTCCGATTGCAAATGTACTGCATTCATAATCATAAACTATCCAGTTCAATGTATTTCTTACTGCTTTTACTTTGCTCCTTTTAATCTTCCATCTGCTTACTTCTATAAAATGTGGGAGTTTGTTTTGTTGCTCTAATTTAACTATGAATATCCAGCTCAAACCGGTGCCCAATGAAGTTTTATTTGAAAAAACAAAACAAAACAAAACACAACCTTTCAATCCAAATACCTTACTTGGCATATCTAGATTTTAACACCAATAAGAAAAGTAACAATTTTGATTTTTAGAATACAGACATTAACAATTAGGTCAGCAACAACCATGTCACAAACAACCCGGCAAACTCTAAATATTGACAGTGAACAGAATAAATTAAGGTAGCTGGAAAAGATCTTAAATATTTATCGTTCTGAGCGATCATAGCACTGCTTGGCAGCACATTTATAGTTAAGGGCCTGTCAGCATTACCATCAAATAATGCTAGTGTTGTTTCAAACAGCACTGGCTGAATGGTGACAAATCATCAATCCTGATGCATATTTTAATTTTAAAATATTCTTTAGAACAAACCAGTGTCTTTGATCAGTGGGGCTACACAGACAAATCTAGCATTTCAAAACTTATTGAAAATCTAGAAAGCAGCAGCAATATATTATGTTTGAATAACTTTAGAGCACTGATGTGCCCTATATAGTTTTAATTTCATACTCAAATATTTTAAATTAAGTGTGCGTGTGTGTATATATATATATATATATATATATATATATATATATATATATATATATATATATATATAAAAATCAGTATTTTTGAGTCTGTTTTGTTCCTGTAATTTTACATTATATTAGGTAAATGCCTTGCTGGTAGTACACAGACTATGATTTTAAAAGATCACAGGCAAAGAAAATGGAGTGGGCATTCTACCTTTAAATCACCCCATTGTTTCAGATATTACAGTTCATCTGGTTCTTTATCAGAGGCCACAGTAAGCCTACTGTACATTCATTATGAGTTCCAATATCTAGCCACTGCGGTCAGACTTCAGGATAGAATGGTAATTATGACTTTGGATTTTCTTGCTTTTGTAAGTTTGTGTTAATTTCCAACCGGGGAGCTAAAAAACAACTACATTATTTTATAATGCAAAATTGAATACAGATATGAATTAATTTTACTGAAATTGTTACAGATACTACAGTGAACATTTCAAGTCTATGAAGAATGCAAACTGCACATGGAATTTCAATTTTATTTGCATATTACACTAAAGAAAACTCCACTTTGCTATAATAAAGTATAAAGCAAAATTGTTTTCAAGACCAGCAAAACAAATTTTACATAGTACATAAATTTCAATATATCCAGTGATCTTGCATTATATTGCTTACTTTAAATAAGGTGGTGAACAATCCACAGTTGAAGACTTGGTGATGTTGGGAGGAAAGTTTAATTCTGGGTAATTATAAAACTGTAATAAATTTCATCATAGCCAACTTTTTACAGTTTTGTTGTAGTTATGAAATGTTTTCTCTGTCTGGAGAGCAAACAGTGTTTTGTAGTTCAAGAGCTATGAATTTTGGAAACTTATTCTGTGGTCTATAAGTATCAACAAATTTATTATAGTCACAGTTGTGTCAAACAGATGATGCACCAGCTGGGAAACTAGCTACATCATCCATATAATGTAATTAAATTCTAAGAACTGAAGCCCTGCATTCTGCAGCCAAGAGGTGGGTGTAACCCAATTCTGATATATCTGCAGATGCCTTGCCAAGATGATGATTTTGATATGCTAAAATGACATCACTGTAAGCAAAGCCTTAATTTTAATAATTAAGTATTAATCTGACAGTTGAGCAATTGGGAGCCTACGTTTTTATAGTTGCCCAGGGCTAGCAATAACCAACTGATTCATGCAATCAGATAAGTAGTGAATGTAAGACTGGGGCCCTGGGGAGCAAACACACACCATGCTTAGCTGTAAGCAGGCGAGTAGTCCCACTCCATGATTTCCAGTGGGATTGCTCATGTGCTTGAAATTAAAACACATGACTAAATGTTTGCAGGATCAAGGCCCACAATTTCACTGGTCTTCCCATATAAACTGAGTATCAGTAAAACAATTTTGTAAATTTTTTTTAAAAGAAACTTCTTAGAAAATATACAACCAGTTATCACCACTAATGCATATGATTTAGCTGGTGTTAGTAATGCTGTCAATCCAACATTTCCCTCCTTTTAGACCCCATTTACAGTTGCTTCTGACTTTGTCAAACTGAAATTTTCCATGTCATGTGTTTGTCTAAGGCTCATTTATTTATTTTTTAAATTTCAGCAAAAGCTGTTCAGCCATTTCTGAAAGTGAGATTAGGGAAAAACACAGTGTATTGCTCTTTTAAAAAAAATAAAAATCTCATAACTCTTATATTGAGCTCTAGCAACACATGCTTTGGAGCAGGGAACTAAAATTTGTCTGGGGATCACAGTATTAGGGATGTGTCTTTTCCCATTTGTGTGAAAAACTGTCTAAATGTGGTCAAGTTATAAGCTTGTGAAAAATCTCAGCCTGCACATTCGCAGTAGATACTTGTTTGACAGATAAATTCTTCACAGATTCTCTGCACCGATCATGCTCAAATTTAGGGCTGCTGCGGTTGAATAAGACTTGAATAAGAGCAATTGCTGCTCCTGGCTGCAGTGAGATGCTATGGCTCCAAGCACAGGAATTGCGAACAGGGAAACTGTCACTCCTGTGAACAAAATGCCCGCACTGCTGCAATTCAGGCAGCTTGGAGGAGGAAGTTGCTTGACTCGAATGCAGAGGGAACAAGAACCAGACTGGAAGTGACAATCTCTCGAGAAGGAAGGGTGGAAACTGAAATCAAGAAACTTGGGGGAATGGAGATTAGGACAAGGAAAAAAAACAAACAAAAAAAAAACCAGAGCTGGGATGGGGACAGAGTAAAAGTAATAGAGGAAGAAAGGGTCAGGTGGTTCTCACCACTAGAACACACTCCCCATAGAACCTGGATTTGAATCCAATTCCTGAGTCTCAATATTCCTTTGCTGTCAGCAAATGTCTGTGACAACCACTAGAAAAGCATGTCTCCTCTCCCTGTATTGCCTGGCCCACACAAAGGATGACAATCTACTGCTATCAGCTTCTCAGTTAGCTCAAGAAGAAGTCTGTGCTGCAGATACAAAGGTTCTAACCCTGCTGATGAGCCACATGAATGTCAATGTGACTCTACATGATGGATTTTCCCCCCACCCCCCAGTTCGTTTTTCTTGATAACAATCTAGGAAGTTATGCACACAAAGCTTAGTTAAAAGGTTGCTAAGTTTTTGCATATTAAGTTAAGTTCGCAAAGTCAAGCACTCAAAAGTCAGGAATTGCCAGAATATGGTTTGCCTGTGCAACTGTAATTCAGCCCCCTGGTGTGAATGTATCAGAATACAGAGTTTAATTACAGATCACACAATTTTTTCCGCACAAAAACCCTGGCTCATTTAATAACAAAAGATGCTCAATGAATGTGCATCTTTTCAATATTTTGTTTTCTCCTCATTCAATGTGTGGCTCCATGCTTCACTTACTGGCCAGTACTCAAACCCTACTCTGGATACAGAATTATTAACTTCCTTATTGACTTTCCTATGGAGCTCATAACTACAGTGTTTGAGTACTTTACACTTCACCTAGGATGTAGGAAATTCATTCTTGAATACTGCCTACAGATGTAGTCCCCTCATCTCAAAAAAGATATACTGGCATTAGAAAAGGTTCAGAAAAGGGCAACTAAAATGATTAGGAGTTTGGAATGGGTCCCATATGAGGAGAGATTAAAGATGCCAGGACTTTTCAGCTTGGAAAAGAGGAGACTAAGGGGGGATATGATAGAGGTATATAAAATCATGAGTGGTGTGGAGAAAGTGAATAAGGAAAAGTTATTTACTTGTTCTCATAATATAAGAACTAGGGCCACCAAATGAAATTAATGGGCAAAAGGTTTAAAACAAATAAAAGGAAGTACTTCTTCACTCAGTGCACAGTCAACCTGTGGAACTCCTTGCCTGAGGAGGTTGTGAAGGCTAGGACTATAACAGGGTTTAAAAGAGAACTGGGTAAGTTCATGGAGGTTAAGTCCATTAATGGCTATTAGCCAGGATGGGTAAGAATGGTGTCCCTAGCCTCTGTCTGTCAGAGGGTGGACATGGATGGTAGGAGAGAGATCACTTGATCATTACCTGTTAGGTTTACTCCCTCTGGGGCACCTGGCATTGGCCACTGTCGGTAGACAGGATGGGGGCTGGATGGACCTTTGGTCCGACCCAGTATGGCCATTCTTATGTCCTGCTCCAGTGATTACTTATATATAAAAAGTGGAACAGCTCTCATAGGAGAGACTGAGAAAGTCCCACATAAGACTATCTTGTAGATCAGTGGTTAGAGCACTCTCTTTCAATGTAAGTTCAAATCCCTTCTCCACATCAGACAGAGGAGGAAACTTAACCTGTGTCTTCCACATCCCAAGTGTGTGCCCTAACCACTGAACTATAAGTCATAAGGATGGCACTACCTTCATCTCCTCCCCTTGCCATTTTTGGAAACTCGTCATCCGTTGCTTTTGTTAAAATGCCCAAAATCAAAATGAGAACTTTGAAGTCAGGCTGAACGAAACATTTTCTTTGACCCAACTCAAAAAATATTTCTGACTTTTATTCACTGAAAGTTTTGAAAAAAAATTGTTTGTTTGACCTGAAATGAAACTTTTTTTATTTTTCAGAACTGCCAGCAAAATAAAATCCATTATTCACCCAGCTTAGCCTCAAGCGCTCAGCACTTCTGCAAATCAGACTCTATGATCTCAAATCAGGCACCTAAAAAATGAAAAACATACCATTCATGACTACCTGTGAAAAGTTTAAGTGACTTGCCCAACATCACACAGAAATTCTATTTATTTAGCGTTTGCATATTCGCCGAGACAAGCAACAGTGTTCTTAGTGGCCAAGTGGAGCTCTCGGAGCCCACGGCTGAATTTGGTTACTGGGGACTCCTTGACAATGTGTAAAAGGAAAAGGAGTACTTGTGGCACCTTAGAGACTAACCAATTTATTTGAGCATAAGCTTTCGTGAGCTACAGCTCACTTCATCAGAGCTGTAGCTCACGAAAGCTTATGCTCAAATAAATTGGTTAGTCTCTAAGGTGCCACAAGTACTCCTTTTCTTTTTGCGAATACAGACTAACACGGCTGCTACTCTGAAACTTGACAATGTGTATCACTGTTTTATCTGCACTGCAGCTTGGATTGTCTCGAAGACCCCAATGGTGCTGGCTGGCTGCACAACGGCCTTGCCCAGTATGGAATCGGTTAAGAAGGGTCCACTGATGACATGGCACGTTGAAACCAGGCAGGCATGCAGTAGGGTCTGTGACGAGGAACTGATTGGTGGTTGATGTTAAGCACCAGTCTTCCTGCCACAGGGACTCAACTGTCATGTCCCGACATGGCAGCCTTCACCACAGTGGGTGTCATGGTGGAAGATGTGTAGCTGGTGGACTAAAAAGATCGTTGAACAAGGACAAGCTTGGGTTGCCAGCTGCAATCTCCCTCCTGATTTGAGGAGCAGCAATGTGGCTCAGCAATGGAAGCCATGAAAGATGAGTTGGCTGGAGAGTTCCTATGACGATGCACATTGTTGAGTTCTATGTCAACAAGTTTGGTGTTTGCTGAGAGACTCCATATTGGTGCACAGTACTCTGCTATTGAGTAAGAGACGGCAAGATGGGAATATCCGCTCCCCATAAAGACCCTGAGAGTTTGCTAAGAAGGTTGGCTACTATCTTGCTCAGGTGGCTTTTGTATGTTTCGTCAAGGATCATGCCTAAGTAAACTGGGTATGCTTCAGCCTCTGGCCATTTATTATGATGTTTAATTCCCTCTTAGCATTGGCACAGTGGAGGCAGTATGTGCGGCAATGGATCAACATTCTCATAGTGCCATCAGGCTCACACTCCGACTCTTACAACTCAACCTTGAGGGTTTATCGACAGCCAAGTGATATTTAATCAGAAACTCTATGACCGAGGCAGAGACAGAATCCAATTCTCCACAGCAGCATTCAACTGACCTAACCATTACACTGGCCTTTCTGTTCCTGCAGTCCCCCGCCTCATTCACTCCATGTTTTCCAGCTTCTGCAACAAATGAGGCAGGTGTCCTACAGACAGACTCCACAGTCCTGATTCATACCTAGAGCAGGTTCATCCTGTGCACTGAATAAGGAAGAGGTCCTGTAGAAAAAATAGTATGTGATCATGTATTTAAAGACTGTCATAATGCATATGCATTGTGGGGAGGGGAGTGGAATTAAAAATGTACACGCAACCTAAATTCATTAATTTCCTAACTTTGGAGTGCTTGACTTTGCAAATTTAACGTTCTTTTAATATAGTTTTTGTGTATGTACTATACTGTAAACATTTGAATGGGAAAAATTGTTCCTGAAGAGAAAATGAAGTAGACTAGGTGCACCAAGAGGAGAGATGGATTAATATCTCTATTAGATAGAACATTCCTAACCATTTCTGATGTTAAAAAAATTAAAATTCATGAATTTTCTTTTTCTGGCCACCTCCCTTCTTCCCCCAGATAATTAGTTTTTAAAGCTGCAGCAGACACGGGAGTAAAAGGTTAACTATGATCATGTTTCCAATGTTTTAGATTTAAAATGCATTTTACAGTGTTGCTGTTTTACAAGTATTCTGTACGTGCTTTCTTGAAACCAAAGTACCTTTGATCCCTCTTAGCCCTAACAAGAGAATGTTAATGTTTCAGTTGGAGGGAAATTTCAGTTTATTACACTGCTGCTAAAAATATTCTATTTTGTTTGAATGAAAGACTCAGGGATTTTCTTCCTGATGCCTCTATGATGTTACAGTCCCATTAGACCATTTGATCACTGTTTTCAATGGACAGGAAATAGGAACTAGTTATAAAACTAGCTTATATTTAAGTCTAACATAAAACACTATGGGTTACGTACATACACAAATTTTTAAACAAAAATTTTACCATATGCATATTACAAAAGGTAAAATGTAGTCTATATATAACAGGAAATCTATATATAACTTCAAAAATCAATGAAAATGGATTACTTTTCCTTATCTAAGCCTACGTCTTACAAGAAAACTCATTAATAGCCTCTCAGAGACATAAGTCATTTAAGAGGCATCACTTGGTATACCTTCACACTCCTTGTGGAATTTGCAATGCTCCCTTTTAAGTCTTCCAGGTTATTTCACAATGAGAGATATAATTTGAGAGTACAATGTTGCTCAGATGATTCAGGAGCCCCAGTTATCTCTTATTCACTCTTTAAAACACACAGAGTCAGAAAACCAAACCTGTATTTTTTTGGGCTTCCAGTTCCCAAATGAGTTTGGGAGCATTCAGTCTTGCTATAAATAGTTCACAAAACGAGCATCCATGTTTGTAGATGCAATAGAAAATGCATCTACATTTGGACAGGCACAAAAAACCATTCTTCAGGTTCTATAGCAACTGACTGGAATGATCTTACATCACATACTGGCTATGAGGAAAAGTCTACGAAAGACTTGGAGTAGGAGTTTCTCATCTGACAGTGGTGAGGAGCTGGCAGGAGATGAAAATGCCTCAGAAAAGCAAGTGACATTTTGGGCTAACGATTATGCAGCCTAATATAATGCAACCTGAGACAACAGTGCTCAGAAGGGGAAATGCAGAACCTTTCACCTTGGCCCTTACACACCAAGCAGCTGAGGGCAGGTCTACACAAACACTGCAGGAGTGCCACTGTACAGCTTCAATGATGATGCTAACTACACTGACAGGAAGGCTTCTCCCATCAGCGTAGATATTCCACTTCTGTGAGAGGTGGCAGCCATGTCAACAGTAGAAGCCCACACATCAACATAGCACAGCCTACTCAAAGGGTTAGGTCAGTATAACCATGTTGCTCAGGGGTATAGATTTTTCACACCAAAGAGTGATGTAGTTATACCAACATAAGTGTATAGTGTAGACCTGGCCTAAGAGTGCCCATAAAGGGTGCTGAAGGACCCAAAATAATGGGGTGTAAAGTCTATTGCATTATAAAGCAAATAAGCAATGTTTGGAAAAAGCAAAATTCCTTTGTAGCATAGCACAGAAGAAAATGTTACCCAGATGGAAAAAATAATTAGATCACACAGGAGTTTTATACCAGACCAATTAGTTGTCTTTATTTATAAACTGGACAACCTCTGCTGTTTGTTTCATCCTATAGATTTTCTCTCTTGTAGATTTCACAATTTCTCATTTGCACCTGATTCAGTATGAAAATAGCATACAGCATGAGACATACAATACCCAATGCACAAATGGCCAGACAGGAAGATAGGTGTCAGTTACCTTCTGCCTGAAAGGAAAATCTCTTAAATGTGTCAACACCTGGTGACCTGCCTTAACTCTAAGACCTTTAGATACATAACTCCTTAAATATTATCCATACTAAGATTTCACAATGATTATGAAGACCAGTAGGCTACTGGCTCTTGGTAGAGACCTCACATGCCACCCTTTGATGAACTATTATGCAGGTATCCTGATAAAACACTATGCACACCCTGTGCCTTCTGCCAGTTGGCACCAAGGGGCCCCTGGGTCACAGGGTGCCACAAGGGCTGAGATAAACCAAAGATTATTCAGATTTCCCCAGCTCTTGGCTTTGTGACAGGGATGGATACTCTAAATTTACTTACATTCTAAACTGGAGCAACATGGTTTAATTGAGAAGTGAATAATGCAGGGATGGCCAACCTGAGCCTGAGAAGGAGCCAGAATTTAGCAATGTACATTGCCAAAAAGCCATAGTAATATGTCAGCAGCCCCCCATCAGTTTCCGCCCCGCTCCCAACGCCTCCCACCCACCAGCAGCCCTGCCGATCAGCACCTCCCTCTCCCTCCCCCACCTCCCAATCAGCTGTTCCGTGGCGTGCAGGAGGCTCTGGGGGGGCGGGGAGGACCGAGAGCATGGCAAACTCAGGGGAAAGGATGGGAATGGGTGAAGTGGGGGCAGGGCCTGTGGCAGAGTCAGGGGTAGAGCAGTGAACACCGCCCTGGCATATTGGAAAGTTGGCACCTGTAGCTCCAGCCCCGGAGTCGCTGCCTATACAAGGAGCTGCATATTAACTTCTGAAGAGCCACAGGTTGGTCACCCCTAGAATAATGCATGCTTAACTTTTTTTTTTCCCCTCACTTTCAGGGTTGTTGTCAGTCAGTCCTTCCCCTTGTAACCCCTTGCACCTGTGGATCTAATTCTACTCTATTAAGCCAGTGTAAATCTAATGTAATTCCAGAAACTTTAATGGAGTTTACTCTAGTGTAACAGAGAAAAATTACTGCATCATATATTTTTATGAGAGCATCTTCCTGTTCAGGAATTTGCATGCCATTTGAAAAATAGTTGAGAGTCTATTTGGTTGAATGCTCCAGTCAGTTGAGTGTTGACTAATTTGCATGACAAAAACTCCCTTTTTAACCTGTAATCACAGCTGAGTGATTTCTCAGAGTGCAAAGAGACATGGATTTTGAGTGAGCAATAATCCAGTAGACAGGAGAGTACCTCATTAATTAAATCTAGACTCTAAAATGCATATTATGATTTTATTTTATATGAAACCATTTGTTTCTAATACTTCTGCCTGTCACTACTTGAATCTCTATGCTTTATTACAAAAATTAATACCTGATTTCACTACAAACAAATCTAAGTGCTGTGTGTTAAGCTGAGCGGTGATCTCAGGTGGAATTGATAAACTGAGGTGTACTGTTGCTTTGACAGGAGCATATCTGTGAATACTGTGAACGTCCAGCAGAACAGGGGCTGGACACTCCAGGGACATGCTCAGAGTCCTTGGATGTGCCTATTGCTAACCTGCAGAGTGACAGTGGGCCCTGAGAAGCCTGGAAGAGAGTGTTTGTTTTGCCAGTGGGGTTGAGGAGCTGATGCACAGCAGGCACAGACAAGTTTTTCTCATACTAAGGGCATGATAGCAAGGTGCTTCTCAAGCCTGGGAACAATGAGAAGCATTACCCACCCTTAACTACACAAAAGTGTCAGGAAACCAAAGAATAAATGGAACAAACTCTTTGGTTTAATAGGCCACTTTTAAGAATCATAGAATATCAGGGTTGGAAGGGACCTCAGGAGGTCATCTAGTCCAACCCCCTGCTCAAAGCAGGACCAATCCCCAATTTTTGCCCCAGATCGCTAAATGTCCCCCTCAAGGATTGAACTCACAACCCTGGGTTTAGCAGGCCAACTCTCAAACCACTGAGCTATCCCTCCCCCCATGTGCCCTGCTGCAATCTCACAGCTCAGTGAGGTTGATAACTCTCCAGATTTAGCCAGGGCTCCACAAAGAGGGATCAAGCATGACTAGTCCTTCCTTTTAGTTCTACCAAAACATACTTCTTTCTTACCTGCACAATGTTTTTCTATCCATCTATCTCATTCAAAAACATAATCTAGTTATGACTAACCACATTTAAGAAGGGAACCACACAGAGTAAGAACTCTTTTTACTTACTATCCAAACCCGCAAAAGATGAAGGCAAAATGTGAACTTTTCTTCCTTTGAGTATAGGGCGCAGCCTGTGTTTTTAGTCTGTTAAGAACTGGAAACTGCTGAAAAAAACAGTTTATTTGTAGGAGCCAAGAAGTCTAGTATTAACAAGAGAAGCTTTTCTCTTTACCCCTAGAAAATACAGAAATATTGAAGTGCAGTTTTACTCACTGAGGTCATTTTTCATAGAAGTGAGAATCAGGGCAAGTAAATAGCCAGTTATTTTCCTATATAATTTTGGGCCCCCCAGCTGAGGCCCTTCTTTTTGCCAGTGGAACCCTGCGATAGACCTGCAGATCATCTCCAGGAACAAGGACAGGTGGGATAGCAGAAGTTGCAGCAGCACTAGGAAAAGGGGGAGGAGGAAGGAAGAGCAACTGACTCCCTGGGAGCTCTCTCAGACCAGGGAGATTCACTCATCCAAGAATGAATAGAGGGCACAGGAAAGAACAGGACACAGAGCCAGATCTACTTCCCTCCTTCCAGTGGTGGATCTCTGGACTGCCTGGGGTAAGCAGTCTGGCCAATCTGCAGGTAGCATGAGGAGAAGCCTGTTCAGTGCTCAGGGACAGGTTATCAGACTCCCCTGTATTACTTTCCCCTTTCAACTTTTTGGCAGGGAATACTTCTCCCCTATATTCCTATTACAGGGCTATCACGAGTGCCTTTCTCAACCCTTCCAGCTGTCAGTTCCATTCTCAGGTGGGTGGTGGGTGTTTCTCTTAGAGCACAGTGGGTGCAGAAAATTCAAATGGAGAGAGGCTCAGGTGCTCTTCTTCAGCTCCCTCTGTCATTCTTTTACTTTTGGAGGAAGTTCAGGGGGTGGAAGGTGTTTCTCCCCAGATCTCCCCCAAAACAACATCTGTATGTGGGGAAAAGTATGGAGAAGGAATAAGGAGATCCCCTCAACAGGTGTTCCTTCCTCCCCTTCCCTGATTTTCTTATGGCCTCTGCAGCCTCTACAGATCCAGCTGGCCTCACCCCCTTGCTGAAGATATACAAGTCTACGTGGAAAAGATTTCAGTCTGTAAAGAGGAAGGAAAAAAAGACTACTTGTGACGTAACTGAAAGAACATAGACTTGAAAATTTTACCTATTAATGATAATAAAACACTTGTACTATTAACGGCTATAACCTTTAAAATTGAATTATCTACAATCAGAATCCCTTTTTGTGGACTGCTGTTGTATTCAGAAGTACTGAGGTAGTGATTGTGCTGTTCAATGTTTTTGTACTTAATTTTACAGCTGGGCATTCAGAATTCTCAAACTATAAAACCCTACTCTAAAAACTGTTAAAAAGATAGTCAACTGTTAGTTACCATAATAAAAGAAGGTTAAGGATTCATCAGAAGTTGGTTTTCTATTTTCTCCTTATCACAGACAATAAGACCATTTCACAAATATTCAAGAAAAAAAGTCAACAACAGCTCATTTTTAAACTCATAATCTTAATGTTCATTAAAAAGGAATCAGTTCTCAGATTCCCTGATAATATACCCTACATGAGGGAAAGGCTAAATGTAAATTTATTTTAGGCTATGTCTACACTATAGCCTATGTCAGAAAAAGTTAAGTCGCTCAGGGGTGTGAATATTCCACCCGACCTGAGCAACATAAGTTACAACATAAGCATTTATGTGCTGATGCAGCTCGCGGGTAGGATTTTTTAAAATCGGTACAGCTGCACCACTGCAGTGCTGTACATATAGACATACCCTTACTTTGATCAACATTTTGATTTAGTCTAAATATTTTCAAAGTAAGATTTTTTCAAACTAAAAGGTAACAAAAATCAACTTGGTTTTCAAATGACATCAAGTAGCATGACAGGACAAAATATGACCACTTGACAATCTACTACGCCCTTTGAAGTTCAGGGAAGTGAATCAAGGGTAGAAACCTTTTGCAACTGTCCAATATTTCAATTCATCCAGACTAGGTTGTCTACACAGCAAGTGACATAACAGTTTATTGAAAGTACCTACTTTGCACCTGGTTTTTAAGGAAATGTAAGTTTTTTAAAAAAGGTAAGATTTTAAGTGCCTTTCTTCTGATAAGTGGGCATTGTGACTTTTGGTAATGATTATGCCCAGCAATTTAATTACCTGACTGGGCACTAAGTCATCCTGTCTTGGTATAAAATGTAATCATTGCCCTGCAGAAATTACATAGTTGATTTGGGGTCACACTGATTCATTTAAATGGAACTATACAAACATAAAACTGGAATTACACAGTGGTGAATGAAATTAGATCCCTTTGGTGTCTTGGGCTGTGCTCTTCCCCACAAGAACCATAGTAAGTATTTCATAGAAAAATGGATTGATACGAGTACCCTTTTCCCTTAAAAATCCCGTGGAGATAATCCTTATCTTGGTGTAGGTCTTCAGAGATGTCAAAAGATCAGAAGGGTGAGCCTTGTTTTGTAGTGCAGCATTTGGCAACTGAACCTCAGGAACCTTAAATGAGAGGGTGTGAGAAGAATATGGAAAAGATGCTTTAGTGCAGTGCTTCCATCTTGAATCTGAAATTCTTGGAGCAATTTTAGGTCCTGCGCTGAAGAGATCTTTTTAGGTACTGTAAAGAATACGATCTACACCACAAAGTCTCTCTTGTTCAGGAACTGGTCATTAGCCCCTGCCCTTAAGAAGTGATACACAAATGAATCTGAGCTGAAGACTTGTATGGGTGTGGTTCCTGGGGTTCTGGGAAATAATCTTTTTCTACTAAATATCTTGCCTAAATTATTTATCCACTTGACCAACAGTTACAACATTATTTTATAACAAGCCAAGATCTTCTCCAGAGGAGTGTTTCAGTGATGGATGGGGAAGGTGTTGAAGGGAAGGAGTCAGAATGATACATTTTGCTGTCCTGTCCTTCCTCTCTTTTGTCTCGACCATCTTTTGCTGTAGCTCTCATATGGTATCTAGAAGAAATTAAGCTATGAAAAGACTGTCTTGGTCTTTACTAGGCCCTAAAGTTCCTTTTCAGTTGTTTCAGTGACATTACAGATTCTCTCTTTTAGGATGCAGTATGTCAAATGACAGATGTCTTTTTGAAACTATGTTAGCTGCCACAATCACTGTTGCAAAACTCAAGAAGTTGAGAAGTATCCACTTCAAATGACAATGCTAAATAGACATTTTGTAGAATAGGTCTAATCCTCTTGACTTCCATTGAGAATCTTTCATTTAAATTCATCTGTGCAAAAATGGCTATGCAAAAACATGTTGATGTACCCAGTGCTGATGGGATCTTTGTAGAACCTCTCTGCAATACTCTAACTAGTCAGTCATCAGCATAGTGTTCTGATAGCTCCTGACAGTAATTAATGCATGTGTCTGATGTTTTCGGCTATGCAAAGGAGGTTAATCACATGGTTCACTATGTAAAATAGTTCTGGTGGCTATGATATTGCTGCACTGATTGTGGTGGGGTACAGAAAGATCATTTTGCTTCCTTTACTACAGTGACAATCTTGTAAGAGTTGTTTGTGCTGCTGGCTGATGGATTCAGGATGCCTTTTGCACCACTGGTGCTCTACCTTTCTGCTTGTGCACATCAGCATCTATGCACCATGGTGATCATCGGGGAGTGAGCATCTTGGGGCCCTCGAGATGTCAGTGATCGCAGACCTCAGGTCACTGTACTGACTATTCAGAGCCTTGGCTTTTTATTAGTTGGCTTGTTCTCCTAGCTAAAATGTAAATTTTAGCTTTAGTTTCTATTTCTGTAAGACAGTCAAGACAAATAGTCAAGACTGATTCCCTGACTACCGTAAAGTGAATTATTTTTACCCCCAAAATATTGTACTCTCTTCTGTATTTTTATCCCTGTATTTTCTAGTTCTACCAATGAAGGTGGAGTTAACTTTTTTACTGAAGACAAACATCTGGCTTTCTAGTGACACTGCCAATTGAAAGGTTGTGCTGAAAAAATAGGCTGTGCTATAACTAGTGTCATATTGCAGTTTGTAGTGCAGTCATCTGTTCAGCACATTCAATTTATTTGATGCACCAGAGATTTTGTAATACTAAAATAGCCTGAGCAAAAGCAAGCATCTGAACTGACTGACTCATTCTGCCCTCAAGCTTTTACTGTGGTAGAGTTAACTGGGGATTATATGGGATTTTCTGAATGGTGCATATGTACATCCAATGACTCCAGGTTATAAACCTAGCAGTTGTGGCCTTTTGAAACACCTGTATACAATGAGGCTTATGCGCGTAGGTCTCCTTCACCATGGATATGATGATGTACTCAAGTTGATAATCACAAACTGAATAATTACATACCAAATATTTTAACTACTGAGATATTATGTAATTTGACACATTCTACTGCTAGAGTCAAAGATGGTGGGTAATTCAGATACTGAGATGCATCTTTCACAATCAGTGATGCTGGGCAGAAAGGGGAAATGCTTTGAAGAATTTCTACCCCTTGACAGTAGAATACATGATTTGTACATTTTGGAAGCAGCAGGAGAAGTGAATAAGGACAGCTGCTGGTGTAGGCTTCATCAAAGTCCAGCCACTGACATAACACTATCATCTGAAAAGTGTATAAAATTAAAACTATTTGCTTATAAGAGGAGACCTATTGGCAGGTTCAGCACAAGGTGGACTTAAAAAAAAAAAAGTCTTCTACTATGCCCCTTATGGAATAATTTGGAACTTTTTACAGTTAATTGTAACAGCCAAGTCCACAGATGTAATTTTTTTTTTTTAACTATACAAGATATTTGTTCCAAGCACAAGTGAAGAAAGCCCTATGTTAAATATATATATAATTACAACTACATTGTATATATTGCATTGGAGGCTCAAAACTTTACCTTGTTAAAATAGCAAATTTGCGGTAGCTAATGATTCTGCAATGGCACTGGTGGACTAGCTGAGCTACTATTTCTTTTCCATCATTGAACAGTCTCATAAATAATGACATGGTTGTTTTACAAGACACCCCTCTCCCACCAAACATTCATTTTTACTTTTGAGCTCATAGCAAAAACTCCCTTATTTTATATCTATGTAGTCATTTTAGACACGTACACTTTGGTCATTCTATATTGCTCTTGACAGACATGTTCACTACCATTTCTTTGATGTATTTCCCATATACTGGCAAGATCCTAGCTCATATCAAGATCAAGAATACATAGAATAAAACTGGATCTTCATACTGTACCCATTATAGACAAAGATGTAACATTATTAATAACTTTGTTTCCGATCTGTAAAACAAATGTTTGTTCGTATAAATAATTAAGTGGAATCCAGGAAGTTTATCTCCATTTCTAAATTAATTTTGCGGCAGTCTGATCAATATCTTGCTACAATATACATATGTTTTATCTGCTTAATTCCCTTTCTCCACTTAGTCTGTTACTGTGTCAAAAAGGGGACTGTGTTACTACTGGGGGAATTCTGTGCCACTGTGCAATGCAGAATTTTGCAGAAATTAACGCTGTGTGTGCAGAATTTCCTTTCCCACACAGAAATGGGCTGCAATGCTGCTAGCTGCCATTAGGGGCCGCTGGACCTGGCAAAACCCAGCTCACACAAAGAAAACACTGCTCGGGGAAGGGAGCTAGAGGGTTTCTGGCAGCTGCTGTTCCCAGCATCCCCTGAGGGAAGGAGTGGACAGCGCACAGGAAACCGTGCAAGCCTGGGACTGAGCATCAGGCTGTTTATCCCTCTGGATCCCTGGGCTCTGCGGGGGAAGGGGTGGGTGTCTGGGCAAGATGGGTCCCACAGCTGGGCTCTGGAGGGGGGGTGCGAATATCTCGGCTGGGGGGGCCCTATGGCTGGGCTCTGCGGGGAGAGGAGTTATGGGTGTCTGCCCCTCCCCCGGTTCAGGGGGGAAGGGAAGGGGAGGGACAGTGAAACAGGAACTAGGTCGTCATCGGAGTTTCTTTTAACTCTTTACTTCTGGGTGAATTTTTGTGTATGTCTATATTGTTGCAGACATACTGCTGATAGGTATTTTGAAATAAATTACCAAAATGATTGAAACTGGTGTGTTTAAGTAGTTATTTTGACAAAGTAAAATTTGCAGAATTTAAAAATATTGTGTGTAGAATTTTTAATTTTTTGACGCAGAATGCCCCCAGGAGTACTGTGTCAAAACAGGTAAATGAGATTAGTATGCCATAATCTGTATTGGCTATGATAATTTCTCCTCCAGTTGCCCACAAATGTTTTCAGACATTTTACATGAGATCAAAACCAGGCTAAAAGATCAGTAGCGATACTGGATTTGGCTAAGCTGTAATTCTGTGATATCATGTTGTTCTGAAACAGAAGCATGATAAAATGGTGGCTGAACAATATCAGGAGATCAAAGAACCAGAACTGGCAAAGCCAAGTGAAGCAATCAGTATAACTCAATCTAGCAGAGAAAGGTATAACATGATCCAATGGCTGGAAATTGAAGCTAGACAAATTCAGATTGGAAATAAGACATACATTTGTAATGGGAGAGTAATTAACCACTGGAACAATTTATTAATAAGGATTTTGGTAGATTCTCCATCACTGGCAACTTTAAAATCAAGACTGGATGTTTTTCTAAAAGATATGCTCTAGGAATTACTTTGGGGAAATTCTATGGCCTATGCAACACAGGTAGTCAGACCAGACAATTACAATGGTCCCTTCTGGTCTTGGAATCTATGAATAATTAGCTAACCTAACCTGTAGACAAGCTCATGAATAAACTTTCCTTCCAAAACTGTCTAGTCTCTTTGGTTCTTTTTGTGTGGGAGCTGACTTTCCCAATTGTTTCGACTTTTCATTTGCAGTGGTAACAGCCAGTGAAGATGGAGCTGGATGAATATAAAAATGCTCAAAACCTTTGGACAGCACGGACTATCTCCCAACAGCACATTGTGAAATTGCTGAAACTGAGGCAGGGGTAGCCCAAAGATCTTTAGCTTGTTCACTTACAGGAAGAGCAACTCTACTTTGAGATGGTGGTTGTAAAATATCAAATAATTTGTACATCTTTTCCTGTACCATTTCTAATGGTACTTCCAGTGTCTCTGTCATGCACTTCAGTAATTCCTGAAAAGGTTTTTTTTAATTAATTGTCACAGGCACAGTGGATGAGACAGTTTTGTCATGTGAAAGGAAGAAGAACGATGTGAATGTTCCTGGTGGATCAGTACCTCCTCATCACTAGAATTCCATTCTTCCTCTGTTTCCATAATCCAAACAGGAGAATGAAGTGACACCTGAGAAGTTGAATTATGTGATTTACATGTATATCCATGTTTTGTGCAGCTGCTGCAGTTTGTGTCTGGTGGGGCTGGGCCCGACATCCTGCTCTGAGCTTTGCCATATGGAGTGCAGGGTCACACCACCACTCAGGTTTGACCCTCCTCTTTCCTTCTCCCCATCATGACAGAGGCCAAACCTGAGCAGCATTGCAATACAGTGTGCCAGGTCGCAAAGCCAAGAGCAGGGGTGGCCAACCTGAGCCAGAGAAGGAGCCAGAATTTACCAATGTACGTTGCCAAAGAGCCACAGTAATACATCAGCAGCTCCCCATTAGCTCCCCCACCCCCCGATCAGCTGTTTCGTGGCATGCAGGAGGCTCGGGGGGGGGGGGGGGGGGGCGAGGGCATGGCAGGCTTAGGGGAGGGGGCGGGAAGGGGCAGGGCCTGTGGCACAGCCAGGGGTTGAGCAGTGAGCACCCCTTGGCACGCTGGAAAGTTGGCACCTGTAGCTCCAGCCCCAAAGTCGGTGCCTATGCAAGGAGCCGCATATTAACTTCTGAAGAGCCACAGAGTATGGAGCTAGGCCCAACCGTGTGGGACATTAGCTACCTTTGCAGGGTGACTTGTGGACACATGAAAGTCATGGACAAATGAGAAAGCCATGCTACACATGCCTTTTTCCCCTGCTATGACAAACCTGCAGCCCTAAATATAATATATAAGATTACCATCATTGCAATAGATTTTTTTAAACCAGAAATATCTTTATTTTTTCTAGTTCCCTTACTTTGTGCATTTGACAGCACCCTATGGATAATCATTTTCGCTGTTCCAGTCAGTTTCTACATTGTTTGTGCAGGTCTTTCAGAGCAATTGAGGAAAGAAACTTTTTTTTTTTTTAATAAGAGAGTCAGATTGTAAAAACAAAAACAAATTCGACATACACTCAAGAGACAGGCATAATACCTAAAACTACTTTTAGCTCCTTGCTTGAAATTGACTAGATGTCAAATTGACAACCTCCCTTCCAGAAAAGATGAGGGTGAAAAGCTTGAGAACTTAACATATTAGAGGTTAATAGCAGGCTTACAGCATGAAATAGTTAAAGCTACACTAGATAAATAACTAGAAAATATATTTGCTGTGTCACAAATTTTATTTGGTAGCTTAGCTATCATCAGTCTCCTGCTCTATGCCCTATCATCACACTTCCCATCTTTTCCCCCTCTCCTTCCTCCATATCTCTGATGATTTAGCCGAGTACAACAAACGAGACTTATAGGTGGAAGCACGAAATGTCTGATTTGCAAAGATGCTGTGCATCCGTAGCTTCCGCTGATATCAGAGAGATTTGAGGGGGGCTCAACACTTGTGAAAAGCCAGGTGAATTATGCTAAATTTAAAAACAGACACTTTTCTTTAAAATAAGTGCAAAAATATAAATGCAATTGATACCAATAGCCTTTGTTATTCTGATGTCCAAGAAAGTGACGAGAATTTTTTAAAAGGAAAATAAGGGACTTTTCAGACTGCAAATATTTCCACCCCAAGCCAACTGAACATGTAGAATGGAAATGACAGAAAATGAAAGGTTTCAGAGTAGCAGCCGTGTGAGTCTGTATCCGTAAAAAGAAAAAGGAGTACTTGTGGCACCTTAGAGACTAACCAATTTATTAGAACATAAGCTTTCGTGAGCTACAGCTCACTTCACCGGATGCATACAGTGGAAAATATAGTGGGGAGATTTTTACATACACAGAGAACATGAAACAAGGGGTGTTACCATACACACTAACCAGAGTGATCAGGAAAGGTGAGCTATTACCAGCAGGAGAGTGGGGGGGGGGGGGGGCGGGAGAACCTTTTGTAATGATAATCAAGGTGGGCCATTTCCAGCAGTTGACAAGAACAATAGGAGGGGAAATAAACAAGGGGAAATAGTTTTACTTTTGTGTAATGACACATCCACTCCCAGTCTTTATTCAAGCCTAAGTTCAAGTGTATCCAGTTTGCAAATTAATTCCAATTCAGCAGTCTCTCGTTGGAGTCTGTTTTCAAAGTGTTTTTGTTGAAGAATTGCAACTTTTAGGTCTGTAATCGAGTGACCAAAGAGATTGAAGTGTTCTCCGACTGGTTTTTGAACGTTATCGTTCTTGACGTCTGATTTGTGTCCATTTATTCTTTTATGTAGAGACTGTCCAGTTTGCCCAATGTACATGACAGAGGGGCATTGCTGGCACATGATGGCATATATCACATTGGTAGATGCGCAGGTGAACGAGCCTCTGATAGTGTGGCTGATGTGATTAGGTCCTATGATGGTGTCCCCTGAATAGAAATGTGGACACAATTGGCAACGGACTTGGTTGCAAGGATAGCTTCCAGGATTAGTGTTTTTGTTGTGTGGTGTGTGGTTGCTGGTGAGTATTTGCTTCAGGTTGGGGGGCCGTCTGTAAGCAAGGACAGGCCTGTCTCCCAAGATCTATGAGAGTGATGGGTCGTCCTTCAGGATAGGTTGTAGATCCTTGATGATGCGTTGGAGAGGTTTAGTTGGGGGCTGAAGGTGATGGCTAGTGGCGTTCTGTTATTTTCTTTGTTGGGCCTGTCCTGTAGTAGGTGACTTCTGGGTACTCTTCTGGCTCTGTCAATCTGTTTCTTCACTTCAGCAGGTGGGTACTGTAGTTGTAAGAACGCTTGATAGAGATCTTGTAGGTGTTTGTCTCTGTCTGAGGGGTTGGAGCAAATGCGGTTGTATTGTAGAGCTTGGCTGTAGACAATAGATCGTGTGGTGTGGTCTGGATTGAAAACTGGAGGCATGTAGGTAAGCATAGCGGTCAGTAGGTTTCTGGTAAAGGGTGGTGTTTATGTGACCATCGCTTATTAGCACTGTAGTGTCCAGGAAGTGGATCTCTTGTGGGACTGGTCCAGGCTGAGGTTGAAGGTGGGATGGAAATTGTTGAAATCATGGTGGAATTCCTCAAGGGCTTCTTTTCCATGGGTCCAGATGATGATGTCATCAGTGTAGCGCAAGTAGAGTAGGGGTATCAGGGGACAAGAGCTGAGGAAGCATTGTTCTAAGTCAGCCATAAAAATGTTGGCATACTGTGGGGCCATGCGGGTACCCATAGCAGTGCCGCTGATTTGAAGGTATACATTGTCCCCAAATGTGAAATAGTTATGGGTGAGGACAAAGTCACGAAGTTCAGCCACCAGGTTTGTCGTGACATTATCAGGGATACTGTTCCTGACGGCTTGTAGTCCATCTTTGTGTGGAATGTTGGTGTAGAGGGCTTCTACATCCACAGTGGCTAGGATGGTGTTTTCAGGAAGATCACCGATGGATTGTAGTTTCCTCAGGAAGCCAGTGGTGTCTCGAAGATAGCTGGGAGTGCTGGTAGCGTAGGGCCTGAGGAGGGAGTCTACATAGCCAGACAATCCTGCTGTCAGGGTGCCAATGCCTGAGATGATGGGGCGTCCAGGATTTCCAGGTTTATGGATCTTGGGTAGTAGATAGAATACCCCAGGTCGGGGTTCCAGGGGTGTGTCTGTGTAGATTTGTTCTTGTGGTTTTTCAGGGAGTTTCTTGAGCAGATAGTGTAGTTTCTTTTGGTAACCCTCAGTGGGATCAGAGGGTAATGGCTTGTAGAAAGTGGTGTTGGAGAGCTGCCTAACAGCCTCTTGTTCATATTCTGACCTGTTCATGACGACGACAGCACCTCCTTTGTCAGCCTTTTTGATTATGATGTCAGAGTTGTTTCTGAGGCTCTGGATGGCATTGTGTTCTGCACGGCTGAGGTTCTGGGACAAGTGATGTTGCTTTTCCACAATTTCAGCCCGTGCACGTCGGCGGAAGCACTCTATGTAGAAGTCCAGTCTGTTGTTTCGACCTTCAGGAGAAGTCCACCCAGAATCCTTCTTTTTGTAGTCTTGGTAGGAAAGTCTCTGTGGGTTAGTATGTTGTTCAGAGGTGTGTTGGAAATATTTCTTGAGTCCGAGACATCGAAAATAGGATTCCAGGTCACCACAGAACTGTATCACGTTCGTGGGGGTGGAGGGGCAGAAGGAGAGGCCCCGAGATAGGAAGATTCTTCTGCTGGGCTAAGAGTATAGTTGGCTAGATTAACAATATTGCTGGGTGGGTTAAGGGAACCACTGTTGTGGCCCCTTATGGCATGTAGTAGTTTAGATAGTTTAGTGTCCTTTTTCTTTTGTAGAGAAGCAAAGTGTGTGTTGTAAATGGCTTGTCTAGTTTTTGTAAAGGCCAGCCACGAGGAAGCTTGTGCGGAAGGTTGTTTTTTTACGAGAGTATCCAGTTTTGAGAGCTCATCCTTAATCTTTCCCTGTTTGCTGTAGAGGATGCTGATCAGGTGGTTCCGCAGTTTCTTTGAGAGTATGTGGCACAAGCTGCCAGCATAATCTGTGTGGTATGTAGATTGTAATGGATTTTTTACCTTCAGTCCTTTTGGTATGATGTCCATCTGTTTGCATTTGGAAAGGAAGATGATGTCTGTCTGTATCTGTACGAGTTTAATCTTCTCTTATTTCAACTACCACTCTAGCTCTGTGGTTCCCCAGAAGTTTTGGGCTGATTCTGCCCCGTGCTTGCCTGACCACTACTATGGCCCCCACTTATTTCAAGCTATCATACACATTAGCTGCATCTCACGTGTCTTCTGGACACTCTGTATATCTGCTGTCTTTTTCCTTCTCTTATTTCTTATACATGCAGTTTCTTTTTTGCTGGTCTATCTTTCTATTTTTTATTCTTACTTTGGATACCACATTACCTTGGTTGTCTCCCAAGCCTCAGGTTGTGGGAGAAAGGTTTTCCCAGTCGTGTTCTCGCCCTCCCCACACCAGTATTGCGCACCACTGCTCCCTGCAGCTTGCCTGGTACAACCAAGATCAAAGGGAACAGAGTTGTGTAACTCCACCTAAAGAAACAGAGAAGTGCACGCCCCCCAGCAACCATGCTACAGAACAGACCAAAGGCAGGCACCTTTCTTTAGCTGGCACCCCTCCAAGTTAGGAACCCTAGCCTTAGACAGCTAAATGCTAGAAGATATAAATATAAAATAATAATATAAAATCAGCATAATTTATTTATATTATTATTTTAAACAGCCGTGTCTGTCGTGCTTCTCCCATCTTCATTTTAAGACTTGAAGAATGTCTATCTTAGTTTGAAATACCACATAGTGCCTATATCTAGTATCCAAACTTGGCATGCAACTTCATTTCTCAAAGTAGGATTCAACAGAAAACACTGTGTATAGGATTTCTTGTAGAATGTTTGGACTGAGAGATTTACAAGAGATTGCAAGTTGAATTAAGAAGTTGGTTGGCTAGTACTTACTACAGAAACTGCAACGCCATACGTAATAAAAACTTTAATCTTAACAATAATATTTTAAATAAAATCTTATATACACAGTGTGACAGACTGCAGCCTTATGTTCATCACTTTTACAAGACTATGATAAATTCTATACAAAGTATGCCTTGTGAGGTATCATTTGAAAACTCAGTCTACTGAACGTTATTGTCCTGGTAAAGTGTGTGTAGCAACATTGTATGTAAACTTAAGATTCTACTGTAAAACACTGCTGTTTAGAAAAGCAGCCCAAACCAGTTCCTCAGAGACAAAAAAGCCAGCCAGCACAGCCAGGCATCAACATAATCAAGTGGACTATTACAGGGTTAAGTGGCCATTCTTTGGCCGGAAGAAGGGTATGAGCAAAAAATTTACATCTTGGCAGACTGACTTGCTGTCACCTGAACCCCAGCTGGAGATGATTCTCAGAGAGGAGGGAAAGATATTAAAATGAGGAACAGAGGACACAAATGAAGTCTCTCTACTCACGGCATCAACATTTGGAAAGACAAAAGCAGCATCATTGAACCGGGCGAGTAGTTCTGGGTGACACATCCAGCCACACTGCTGTGAGCATGTGGTGAGAAAAATCTTTTTTCTTTAGTTCACTTAAAAGTGTTTGGGGAAACTCCATTCGAGATAACAGGCTTTGTGCTTATTGTTTTCTATTAATGAAATGGACTTTCTTTGACCTTGTACTGCACAGAAGAAAAGAACTGGGTAGTACAAGCTGCACATTTCTGGGGACAAGTCTGGGACTGGGAATTTGCTGGTGTCACTCTGCAATAGAATTCAGGAGTGGCTGGCCAGAAGTACTCATATAATTCAGCTGGTCGCAATTTTGCATGCTAGAGACTATGTCTAAACAGACGAGTCATTCTCACTGCAAAACAGTGTAAAAAGCACCCAATTAGAGAGCTGAGGGGACACAGCTGTCCAGTAGTCCAGACTGTAACCTGGAGAATGTCATACACAGGTTTTAATGCTCCAGGACAAATTCAACCTCACTGAAATTTATTGGCTGTAAGTCAATCAGAAACAGGTGCAACTCAATGCAAAATGTAACCATAATAAATTAATTACCTAATTATCTGCAGTATGGTCTAGCAAAATAATTACAATGCAATATTTTAAAGGTTATTTTATTACAAATAAAAAGTACTGACTATGAAAATATTCAAATGAACAACTGAAACATAAGAACGGCCATACTGGGTCAGACCAAAGGTCCACCAAGCCCAGTATCCTGTCCTCTGACAGTGGCCAATGCTGGGTGCCCCAAAGGGAATGAACAGACAGGTTATCATCAAGTGATCCATGCCCTGTCACCCAATCCCAGCTTCTGGCAAACAGAGGCTAGGGACACCATTCCTGGCTAACAGCCATTGACAGACCTATCTTCCATGAATCTATCTAGCTCTCTTTTGAACCCCGTTATAGTATTGGCCTTCACAACACCCTCTGGCAAGGAGCTCCAGAGGCTGACAGTACGTTGCGTGAAAAAATACTTTCTTGTGTTTGTTTTAAACCTGCTACCTATTAATTTCATTTGGTGGCCCCTTGTTCTTGTATTATGAGAAGGAGTAAATAACACTTCCTTATTTACTTTCTCTATACCACTCATGATTTTATAGATCTCTATCATATCCCCCCTTTGTCGCCTCTTTTCCAAGCTGAAAAGTCCCAGTCTTATTAATCTCTCCTCATATGGAAGCCGTTCTATAACCCTAATCATTTTTGTTGCCCTTTTCTGAACCTTTTCCAATTCCAATATATCTTTTTTGAGATGGGGCAACCATATCTTCATGCAGTATTCAAGGTGCGGGTGTACCATGGATTTATATAGAGGCAATATGATATTTTCTGTCTTATTAATTATCCCTTTCTGGATGATTCCCAACATTCTGTTCGCTTTTTTGAAAGCCGCTGCACATTGAGTGCATGATTTCAGAGAACTATCCACAAGGACTCCAAGAGCTCTTTCTTGAGTGATAACAGCTAAATTTAGACCCCATCATTGTATATGTATAGTTAGGACTATGTTTTCCAATGTGCATTACTTTGCATTTATCAACATTAAATTTCATCTACCATTTTGTTGCCCAGTCACTCAGTTTTGTGAGATCCTTTTGTAGCTCTTCGCAGTCTGCGTGGGACTTAACTATCTTGAGTAGTTTTGTATCATCTGCAAATGTTGCCACCTCACTGTTTACCCCTTTTTCCAGATTGCTTATGAATATGTTAAACAGGACTGGGCCCAGTACAGATTCCTGGGGGACACCATTATTTACCTCTCTCCATTCTGAAAAGTGACCATTTATTCCTACCCTTTGTTTCCTATCTTTTAACCAGTTACCAATCCATGAGAGAACCTTCCCTCTTATCCCATGACTGCTTATTTTGCTTAAGAGCCTTTGGCGAGGGACCTTGTCAAAGGCTTTCTGAAAATCTAAATACACTATATCCACTGGATCTCCTTTGTCTGCATGCTTGTTGACCCCCTCAAAGAATTCTAGTAGATTGGTGAGGCATGATTTCCCTTCACAAAAATCATGTTGACTATTTCCCAACAAATTATGTAACAACATTTCACTTTTTTATGTCTATCATTGACAGCTTTAACATTTAGGGTATGTCTACACTACGGAATAAGGTCGAATTTATAGAAGTCGGTTTTTTAGAAATCGGTTTTATATATTCGAGTGCGTGTGTCCCCACAGAAGTGCATTAAGTGCATTAACTCGGTGGAGTGCTTCCACAGTACCGAGGCTAGAGTCGACTTCCGGAGCGTTGCACTGTGGGTAGCTATCCCACAGTTCCCGCAGTCTCCGCTGCCCATTGGAATTCTGGGTTGAGATCCCAATGCCTGATGGGGCTGAAACATTGTCGCAGGTGGTTCTGGGTACATATAGTCAGTCCCCCCCTTCCCTCCCTCCCTCCGTGAAAGCAAGGGCAGACAATTGTTTCGCGCCTTTTTTCCTGAGTTACCTGTGCGGACGCCATACCACCGCAAGCATGGAGCCCGCTCAGGTAACCGTCACCGTATGTCTCCTGGGTGCTGGCAGACGCGGCACGGCATTGCTACACAGTAGCAGCAACCCATTGCCTTGTGGCAGCAGACGGTACAATACGACTGGTAGCCGTCCTCGTCATGTCCGAAGTACTCCTGGTCGCCTGTGTGAGGTCGATCAGGAGCGCCTGGGCAGACATGGGCGCAGGGACTAAATTTTTAGTGACTTGACCAGGTCATTCTCTTTAGTCCGGCAGTCAGTCCTATTGAACCGTCTTATGGTGAGCAGGCAGGCAATATGTCCTTCTGCACCGTCTGCTGCCAGCCAAAGATGTAAAAGATAGATGGAGTGGATCAAAACAAGAAATAGACCAGATTTGTTTTGTACTCATTTGCCTCCTCCCCTGTCTAGGGGAATCATTCCTCTAGGTCACACTGCAGTCACTCACAGAGAAGGTGCAGCGAGGTAGATCTAGCCATGTATCAATCAGAGGCCAGGCTAACCTCCTTGTTCCAATAAGAACAATAACTTAGGTGCACCATTTCTTATTGGAACCCTCCGTGAAGTCAACCCTGTAAGCCGTGTCCTCAGTCGCCCCTCCCTGCGTCAGAGCAACGGCAAACAATCGTGCATCTGAGTTGAGAGTGCTGTCCAGAGCAGCCCAATGGAGCACTCTGATTGGGCTAAAACATTGTCGCGGGTGGTTCTGGGTACATATTGTCCGGCCCCCGTTCCCTCCCTCCCTCTGTGAAGGCAAGGGCAGACAATCGTTTCGCGCCTTTTTTCCTGAGTTACCTGTGCGGACGCCATACCACCGCAAGCATGGAGCCCGCTCAGGTAACCGTCACCGTATGTCTCCTGGGTGCTGGCAGACGCGGTACGGCATTGCTACACAGTAGCAGCAACCCATTGCCTTCTGGCAGCAGACGGTGCAGTATGACTGGTAGCCGTCCTCGTCATGTCCGAGGTGCTCCTGGCCACGTCGGCTGGGAGCGCCTTGGCAGACATGGGCGCAGGGACTAAATTTTTGGTGACTTGACCAGGTCATTCTCTTTAGTCCTGCAGTCAGTCGTATTGAACCGTCTAATGGTGAGCAGGCAGGCAATACGGATTGCTAGCAGTCGTATTGTACCATCTTCTGCCGGGCAGGCAAGAGATGACGATGGCTAGCAATCGTATTGTACCATCTTCTGCCGGGCAGGCAACAGATGACGATGGCTAGCAATCGTACTGTGCCATCTTCTGCCGGGCAGGCAACATATGACGATGGCTAGCAGTCGTACTGTAACATCTTCTGCCGAGCAGCCATGAGATGTGGATGGCTTGCAGTCCTTCTGCACCGTCTGCTGCCAGCCAAAGATGTAAAAGATAGATGGAGTGGATCAAAACAAGAAATAGACCAGATTTGTTTTGTACTCATTTGCCTCCTCCCCTGTCTAGGGGACTCATTCCTCTAGGTCACACTGCAGTCACTCACAGAGAAGGTGCTGCGAGGTAGATCTAGCCATGTATCAATCAGAGGCCAGGCTAACCTTCTTGTTCCAATAAGAACAATAACTTAGGTGCACCATTTCTTATTGGAACCCTCCGTGAAGTCCTGCCTGAACTACTCCTTGATGTAAAGCCACCCCCTTTGTGGATTTTAGCCTCCTGAAGCCAACCCTGTAAGCCGTGTCGTCAGTCGCCCCTCCCTCCGTCAGAGCAACGGCAGACAATCATTCCGCGCCTTTTTTCTGTGCGGACGCCATACCAAGGCAAGCATGGAGTCCGCTCAGCTCACTTTGGCAATTAGGAGCACATTAAACACCACACGCATTATCCAGCAGTATATGCAGCACCAGAACCTGGCAAAGCGATACCGGGCGAGGAGGCGACGTCAGCGCGGTCACGTGAGTGATCAGGACATGGACACAGATTTCTCTGAAAGCATGGGCCCTGCCAATGCATGCATAATGGTGCTAATGGGGCAGGTTCATGCTGTGGAACGCCGATTCTGGGCTCGGGAAACAAGTACAGACTGGTGGGACCGCATAGTGTTGCAGGTCTGGGACGATTCCCAGTGGCTGCGAAACTTTCGCATGCGTAAGGGCACTTTCATGGAACTTTGTGACTTGCTTTCCCCTGCCCTGAAGCGCATGAATACCAAGATGAGAGCAGCCCTCACAGTTGAGAAGCGAGTGGCGATAGCCCTGTGGAAGCTTGCAACGCCAGACAGCTACCGGTCAGTTGGGAATCAATTTGGAGTGGGCAAATCTACTGTGGGGGCTGCTGTGATGCAAGTAGCCCACGCAATCAAAGATCTGCTGATATCAAGGGTAGTGACCTTGGGAAATGTGCAGGTCATAGTGGATGGCTTTGCTGCAATGGGATTCCCTAACTGTGGTGGGGCCATAGACGGAACCCATATCCCTATCTTGGCACCGGAGCACCAAGCCGGCGAGTACATAAACCGCAAGGGGTACTTTTCAATAGTGCTGCAAGCTCTGGTGGATCACAAGGGACGTTTCACCAACATCAACGTGGGATGGCCGGGAAAGGTACATGACGCTCGCATCTTCAGGAACTCTGGTCTGTTTCAAAAGCTGCAGGAAGGGACTTTATTCCCAGACCAGAAAATAACTGTTGGTGATGTTGTAATGCCTATATGTATCCTTGGGGACCCAGCCTACCCCTTAATGCCATGGCTCATGAAGCCGTACACAGGCAGCCTGGACAGCAGTCAGGAGCTGTTCAACTACAGGCTGAGCAAGTGCAGAATGGTGGTAGAATGTGCATTTGGACGTTTAAAGGCGCGCTGGCGCAGTTTACTGACTCGCTTAGACCTCAGCGAAACCAATATTCCCACTGTTATTACTGCTTGCTGTGTGCTCCACAATATCTGAGAGAGTAAGGGGGAGACGTTTATGGCGGGGTGGGAGGTTGAGGCAAATCGCCTGGCTGCTGGTTACGCTCAGCCAGACACCAGGGCAGTTAGAAGAGCACAGGAGGGTGCGGTACGCATCAGAGAGGCTTTGAAAACCAGTTTCATGACTGGCCAGGCTACGGTGTGAAAGTTCTGTTTGTTTCTCCTTCATGAAACCCCCCGCCCCTTGGTTCACTCTACTTCCTTGTAAGCTAACCACCCTCCCCTCCTCCCTTTGATCACCTCTTGCAGAGGCAATAAAATCATTGTTGCTTCACATTCATGCATTCTTTATTCATTCATCACACAAATAGGGGGATGACTACCAAGGTAGCCCAGGAGGGGTGGTGGAGGAGGGAAGGAAAATGCCACACAGCACTTCAAAAGTTTACAACTTTAAAATTTATTGAATGACAGCCTTCTTTTTTTTGGGCAATCCTCTGTGGTGGAGTGGCTGGTTGGCCGGTGGCCACCCCACCGCGTTCTTGGGCGTCTGGGTGTGGAGGCTATGGAACTTGGGGAGGAGGGCGGTTGGTTACACAGGGGCTGTAGTGGCAGTCTGTGCTCCAGCTGCCTTTGCTGCAGCTCAACCATACACTGGAGCATACTGGTTTGGTCCTCCAGCAGCCTCAGCATTGAATCCTGCCTCCTCTCATCACGCTGTCGCCACATTCGAGCTTCAGCCCTCTCTTCAGCCCGCCACTTACTCTCTTCAGCCCGCCACTTACTCTCTTCAGCCCGCCACCTCTCCTCCTGGTCATTTTGTGCTTTCCTGCAGTCTGACATTATTTGGCTCCACGCATTCGTCTGTGCTCTGTCAGTGTGGGAGGACAGCATGAGCTCGGAGAACATTTCATCTCGAGTGCGTTTTTTTTTCTTTCTAATCTTCACTAGCCTCTGGGAAGGAGAAGATCCTGTGATCATTGAAACACATGCAGCTGGTGGAGAAAAGAAAAGGGACAGCGGTATTTAAAAAGACACATTTTATAAAACACTGGCTACACTCTTTCAGGGTAAACCTTGCTGTTAACATTACATACATAGCACATGTGCTGTCGTTACAAGGTCGCATTTTGCCTCCCCCCACTGCATGGCTACCCCCTCAACCCTCCCCCCTCCCTGTGGCTAACAGCGGGGAACATTTCTGTTCTGCCGCAGGCAAACAGCCCAGCAGGAATGGGCTCCTCTGAGTGTCCCCTGAAGAAAAGCACCCTATTTCAACCAGGTGACCATGGATTATATCTCACTCTCCTGAGGATAACACACGAACGGATGTTGCTTGAACGCCAGCAAACATACACTGCAATGCTTTGTTGTACAATGATTCCTGAGTACGTGTTACTGGCCTGGAGTGGTAAAGTGTCCTACCATGAAGGACGCAATAAGTCTGCCCTCCCCAGAAACCTTTTGCAAAGGCTTTGGGAGTATATCCAGGAGAGCCGCGAATGCCAGGGCAAAGTAATCCTTTCACATGCTTGCTTTTAAACCATGTATAGTATTTTAAAAGGTACACTCACCGGAGGTCCCTTCTCTGCCTGCTGGGTCCAGGAGGCAGCCTTGGGTGGGTTCAGGGGGTACTGGCTCCAGGTCCAGGGTGAGAAACAGTTCCTGGCTGTCGGGAAAACCGGTTTCTCCGCTTGCTTGCTGTGAGCTATCTACAACCTCCTCCTCATCATCATCTTCTTCGTCCCCAAAACCTGCTTCCGTATTGCCTCCATCTCCATTGAAGGAGTCAAACAACACGGCTGGGGTAGTGGTGGCTGAACCCCCTAAAATGGCATGCAGCTCATCATAGAAGCGGCATGTTTGGGGCTCTGACCCGGAGCGGCCGTTCGCCTCTCTGGTTTTCTGGTAGGCTTGCCTCAGCTCCTTCAGTTTCACGCGGCACTGCTTCGGGTTCCTGTTATGGCCTCTGTCCTTCATGCCCTGGGAGATCTTGACAAAGGTTTTGGCATTTCGAAAACTGGAACGGAGTTCTGATAGCACGGATTCCTCTCCCCATTCAGCGATCAGATCCCGTACCTCCCGTTCGGTCCATGCTGGAGCTCTTTTGCGATTCTGGGACTCCATCATGGTCACCTCTGCTGATGAGCTCTGCATGGTCACCTGCAGCTTGCCACGCTGGCCAAACAGGAAATGAGATTCAAAAGTTCGCGGTTCTTTTCCTGTCTACCTGGCCAGTGCATCTGAGTTGAGAGTGCTGTCCAGAGCGGTCAAAATGGAGCACTCTGGGATAGCTCCCGGAGGCCAATACCGTCGAATTGTGTCCACAGTACCCCAAATTCGACCCGGCAAGGCCGATTTAAGCGCTAATCCACTTGTCAGGGGTGGAGTAAGGAAATCGATTTTAAGAGCCCTTTAAGTCGAAATAAAGGGCTTCATCGTGTGGACGGGTGCAGGTTTACATCGATTTAATGCTGCTAAATTTGACCTAAAGTCCTAGTGTAGACCAGGGCTTAGACAAACAGAAGTTAAACTGAACACAGAAGAGAATGCCTTCTCATTAAAATCCTGCCTCATTAATTATGATTCTGGCTTATACATCATCCCAAAATAATAATTCTAAAGACCAAATTCTACCCTCATTTATACCTGAACAACATCATTGGAAACTACGGAATTTTACAAGTGTAACTGAAGGAGAGTTTGGACCTGTGGTTGGAATATCATGAACAATTCTGAACATTATGAGCAGGAATATAATCCAGCTCTCCCTCAGTTACACTTGTATAGTTCCATAGTGCTTCAGTGCTAACAGGAATAAAAAGTAGTGGAATATTATTTTAGCCACAAAAATGAGCAGATAGATCTTTGAATACACATGGGAGCAGAGATCTGTATAGTAAGAAGAGGCCATTTTTTACAGAGGCACTTTTCAGAGCATCCACAGTGAAGCGCTGATAAGGTGACAGTAATAACCTTTCAACTATATTAGGGAGCTCTGAATATATTTGACAAACATATTAGATACTATGTTTGCAGAATAACAGCTAGATTTTAAACACAGCTAGTACTCTTGTTTCTTCATCAGACATGGAAGTTACTGAAAAAAGCTTAAAATGACCAAGGCAAAAAAAATTATCCACTTATGTACTTCCCCCTTAGTAAACTGAAGTACTACACAACTGCAATGATGCACATTCTTCAGCGACACAAACTCATACAACTCTTCAGCTCCATTTGTCAGAATAATCATCCAGGTCATCCAAAGGTGATCATGGATTTAAAAGAACCTCAGGGAAAACAAACAGTGTAGGAAACCTTAATGTCCTTCTGCAACCTGCAGGACTTTCCTCCTGAACATGGAAGATACTCAACAATAAAAATTTTAGACCATAAAAACCAAATAGCCAGAACCAAAGAGAACTTTTGTTTAGAAACATACAAAACTATTTATATACTTTTATGGCTGACTATCTCTATTTGTGGTCTCAGCTGGCAAGTTGGCTAAGAAATTATTTGTGTCATTTTAATTAGATTTTCTTAATTCAAAAGTACATTAGGATTAATACATTACTATTTAGGAGTCCTGGTGGATGACCAACTAACTCCAAGTGTGAGGCCATGGCTAAGAAGGCTAATGCAATACTTGGATGTATAAACAGGGAAATATTAAGAATCAGTAAGAAAGTGGCATCACTGAACATGGCACTGATAAAGATCATTACTGAACTACAGTATCTAGTTCTGGAGTCCACATTTCAAAAGAAGGAAACTGAAAAATTAGAAAGAGCTCAGATGAGTTACAACAACAATTTGAAGTCTGGAAAACCTACCTTACAATAAGAAAAGGAGTACTTGTGGCACCTTAGAGACTAACCAATTTATTTGAGCATGATTAGTCTCTAAGGTGCCACAAGTACTCCTTTTCTTTTTGCGAATACAGACTAACACGGCTGTTACTCTGAAACCTACCTTACAATGAGATTTATGAAGCTCAATCTATTTATTTTATCTAAGAGAAGGTTAAGAGATGGCTTGATAATCATCTACGAGTACCTACATGATTCTGATAAAAGACAGCTCTTTAATCTAGCAGGAAAAGGTATAACAAGATCTAATTGTTGGAAGCTGAAGCTATACAAATTCAGACTGGAAATAAGGTACCTGTTTTTAAAAGTGAAAGTTATTAATCTTTGGAACCACTTACGAAAGAGAAGGATTCCTCTATCACTTAGAGACTTTAAAATCAAGACTTGGTGTCTTTCTAAAACTTATGCTCTCACTCAGCACAAAGTTATGCAGATGAGGGAGGAATTCCTGTGTGAAATTCTATGTCCTATGTTATTTGGGAGGTCAGATTAGATGATCTAAGGGACACTTCTGGTTTCAAACTCCATGAATATATATTCTAAGAAAGAAAACAGTATTTGGCTATCATGACGAAAGGTAATATTTTTCTGCAACTCACATAAAAACCTAAATACCTAAGTATAAGAGATTTAATTAACTTTTACAAGTAAGTATTTACATTTATGGTTTCATGAACCCTGATTGCATATTTGTGATAACTTTCTGTGATTCTTACACAGCGATTTTCATCTTTACAGCGTTTTATAAATGTTAGCTACATTAGTGTATTAAAAAAACAAAACAACAAAAACAAAAAACCCCAAACAAAAAAAATATTGCAATTCTGATACAATCAATCTGATTAGCCTGCAGGTCTTTAACCATATGAGAATTTGGCAAATGGCAAAAAAATTACAGTCACAAGAGCAAGTGTCTAATTTAGATTTTAATCTTAAATCCAACAGCTTCCCCCCGTTCCTCCCCTGCTATTACGGGGTTATGTTTATTTCTATTTTCCTATGCCCATAATATACTTATAAATATTACAGTGATAGGTGAGTGGGAAATGTTTTCATGTTAACTGGAAGCTTTTTATGTATGTAAGAGCTTTCCTTAAAGCTCTGTACAATAAGAACGCACTGAAATTATTTTGGCACAATCTAAACAGAGTAACTGGTGACAAAGGAGGACTTTCCCCAATGGAACATACACGGAACAGATCTTTTAAAACAAAAACCAACTTATTTTGCCAGTATTTTTCTCTATTTCCCCTACTATTATTGAAGATAAGTACACCACACAACTCATTTTCTACTGCTTGACCATGGGCACAAGTAATAATCCTTTATTTATAACAAATGTCTGTTAAAGAAGAAGTGATTGAGGTTACAAATTTAGCCTTGTGACCTCAGTACAGCAACAGAAAATGAGATGTTAAGGAGAAAGACTATTTAAACACCACCAGTATTTTTAAGCATTACCAAAAGAAGGTAGACAAGTAGAAGGTAAATAGATTCGTTTTTTGAGCATGATATACTTGAATACAGGTCTAGAAGCAGGAATTGCTAGGTGAAATGTTATGGCCTGTGTCATGCAAGTAGTCAGACTCAATGATAACAATGGTCCCTCTTTTGGCTTTAAAAATCTATGAATTTTTAGCCCAGTGTTAAAGTGACTCTGTAAAACATGACTGATATGCATCAGTCATAATAATGATTCACTGACAAAACAGCAGAAGCATTTCTGATGAAGGTGTTCACTTAATATTTTTTCCAATACCCGAAATAGTTCAAAATAACCAAACCTGACTAAAGGGCAAAACTGGTTCAATCACAGGCTCTGTCAACATTTGGTAATCGATATCTCCAACATAAAGTATATTGTTTCAGACAAAAAAATTTACTTACTCATAAGTATTTTCAGTGTACAAGAACACTGTAGTACTTAAACAATAGTTTTTGACTTGTGTTTCTAAAGGTAATAGACATTAGAAATAAGAAGTGTCACAGTTAAGGTAACCAAATAACATTAATTGTGCCCCAGAGCAACGCCCCCTCCCACCTTTCATTCTTTGTTCTTTTAAATACCTATTTTATAAAGATACATTTGTTTTTGGATCAAGGACTTATTCTAAGGGCTTTAGAGGTCCACATCCTAGACCACATCTCACATGTGGAGAAAATACTGCAGTTGGACTACTTTGCAGGCCACATTCACTCTGATATCGAGTGTTACTTTCCACTGGGGACCGAATGTGCAGACACTAAGAAATTCCAGGCTTTCTTTGTGCTGTTCTATTGCTATTGCTCCCAGGAGTGGCTCAGCTTTATGAAGAAGTAAATTCAGCTGTACGTACATGCTCACCAGCATGAAACCATGTACATAACAACAGGTACCATAAGACTGAGCAATCTGGTCTGACTGCCAGTTCTGTCCATCATCACCCCTCTGAACATTAGTGACAAGGTGACAAGTCGCCTCGCAGAATTTGTTCCTTAAGGTGAAAGACATGCCACGTGTACCCTGTTTAACAGTGTGTTTCAGCTGAGCCATTGTCCTAGCTCAAGGCACCCCATTTGGACAATTTCCCTAAGGAACCCGACATCACTGCCATTGGCAAGAACCAGCTTCAAACAAAGCCAATGCCTATCATGACAGATCCAACAGTGCAGACCCCTAGTTTTGATATCAGATGCCATCTTTGGATAAAACTCAATAGCTTCAGGTGTGGAATTATCAGATGTATTACAAATGATAATAAGTGAAGCTTATGTGACTCCTCCCTTTGTAACTATGGCCAGTTAGATGATGTAGCCCAAAACGCTTGTTCAATGCTCCTCCCTCAGCTAACCAATGGTTAAGACACTTAGACTAACACACTTAATTTGACTGTCTATGTAGATAGTATACATATTGCAATTGCAACTTACTTAGTCATATGACATCCTCTTAAAAGGAGGTCTAAGCCTGACAGGATACTTTGACTTTTCTAATACAGTTGTGAATCTTGCCAAAGATGCCTTTCCCAGTCTCAAAACTAATCCAGTTTGCAAGCCATTGCAGTGTGTTGAGACTAAACTTTATTAAGTTTTTAGGACAAGTTGCTTTTGACATAAGACATGACAAAAAAGAATTACATGAATTAAAAGCCAAACATGATTAAAAACAGGTTTTCCTAAATTTCATTTGTCAAAAACAATATGTCCAAATCACCTTTAATTTGCATTAAAAAAGTATCTTCTAGCCACAGGCCATAGACGCAGATTTAAAGTGGAAATGGCCTTTTGAGGATTTTTGATGAGTAGGTGGGTGAATTTGAGTTTATAATGGAAAATAAACCTCAACTCTACAAGTCTACTGTATGTTCACAATTACTTACACGCACAAACTACAATAAAAGAATATTAAGGATGCAAAGTGAAACACTCAAAAGTTACAAAATGTCAGAATTAAGGTTGCCTGGGCAACCTTAATTTGCCTCATTGTGCATGTGAATTCACAGAATCACAGAAATGTAGGAGTGAAAGGGACCCAGATAGGTCATCTAGTCCAATCCATTGCACCGAGGCACGACTAAGTATTATCTAGACAATTTCTTACAGGTATTTGTCAAACCGGTTTTTAAAAACCTCCAATGACAGAGATTCCTCAACCTCCTTAGGTTATTTGTTTCAGTGCTATCCCTACAGTAAGAACATTTTTCCTAATGTCTAACCTGAATCTTCCTTGCTGCAATTTAAGCCCATTACTTCTTGTCCTGTCCTCTGTGGTTAAGAAGAACAATTTATCACTTTCCTCTTTATAACAACCATTTATGTATCGAAGACTATTATGTCCCCCCTCTGTCTTCTCTTCTAGAGACTAAACCACCCCAATTTTTTTTCCCAATCTTTCCTCATAGACCTTTAACCATTCTTCTTACTCTTCTCTAGACTTTCTCCAATCTGTCCACATCTTTCCTGAAGTGTGGTGCTCAGAACTGGACACAATACACCAGCTGAGGCCAGTAATGTGGAAGAATTACTTCTCATGTCTTGCTTACAACCCTCCTGCTAATACAGCTGAAAACGATGTTTGCTTTTTCTTGCAACAATATTACATAATACATTAAAAGTACAACTAAATATCATATTTAGTTTGTAATCCACTATAATCCCCAAATCCTTTTCTGCAGTACTCCTTCGTAGGCAGTCATTTCACATTTTATGTGTGTGCAACTGATTATTCCTCCCTAAGCATGGTACTTTGCATTTGTCCTTACTGAATTTCATCCTATTTAATTCAGACCATTTCTCCGGTTTATCAAGACCACTCTGAATTCTAATCCTGTCCTCCAAAGTGCTTGCAACCCGTGACAGCTTGTTATTGTCTGCAAACTTTATAAGTATACTCTCTATGTCATTATCTAAATCATTTATGAAAACATTGAATAGAACTGGACTAGACTAAGGACCCCACCCAATATGTCCTTCCACCTCAATTGTAAACCACTGTTAACTACTCTAAGTATGGTTTTCCAGCCAGTTGTGCACTCATCTTATATTCAGTTCATCTAGGCTATATTTCACTCTTTTATTTATGAGAAGGTCATATCAGACAGTTTCAAAAGCCTTACTAAAGTCAAGATAGGATAGAATCTTTAATTACATGATCACATACTATTTCCCCCCCACACCCCCCTAAGACACCTGCCTCATTCAGCTCTACTGATGAATCACGGTAGCATAGTGAAGGAGGCAACTGTCCATAAGTCTTTGCCTTATTTGTTGAAGAAATGTATTGAATGAGGCAGAAAAAGAAATGCTGGTCAATACAGCTACAGGATGAGGGCGAGGTTTAAAAATGTACCAGAAACTTAATAGCCAGAGGCTAGTACAAAAGACGGAAAAAAGCTCTCCAATAAGATCAACGGACAAAGTTTGGCACCATCACTACAAAACCCTTTGCTGCTAGGGAAAAGGAGGATGCTGGAATTCCTAGCAGTTGCTGTACTCAAACATTTCTTGGGGGCTTCACCTTTATTATTTCCAGCTTCTGATTAACAAATCAGAAGCCCCAAGAAGAGATGAGGCTCTCTCTCTTCTCCCCATTCCTCAACAGTCTCCTAGTTGCTGGACTGTCTGAGGGTTTCCACTGCTCCAGGCAACAGTTTCTGCAAAGGAGGGTTCTCTGCTATTCTGTCCTTCTAACAACCCCACGGCTGTTGAGAAATAGCGGTAAGGGATTCTGCAACTTTTCATTCTCCTAATTCATGAACAGCTGCAATGTCTGTCTCTGCTGTTAGTAGATTTCTCGGTAGTAACACAGAGAGACAGATATGACTCTGGTCAGTTTTGCGGCTTCTCAGGGAGTTCTGAACTACAGTGAAACTAATCAGATTCACCTCAATTTCATTCTGCTTGCCAAAGCTAACAGGAACAACTGTGCCACTGGAACAATCTGTTTAGAGAATCAGGGATCCAGCACAGAATTAGTTAACATTAAATAAGTTATATTTGCATCCATAAGTGCTAGAAACAATATTTTAAATGAAAGATCAAATTCTGCAAATGTTGATGGTTTAAGCCTTGTTCCAATTACTAAGGGAAGTGTCCGAGCTCCCAACCACCAGTGAGCAAGTAGACTTTTCTAGATCCAAGAGAGTGAAGTGGTTTATTTTCTGGTTTATATATCATCAGAATTGAAAGCTACATTCTAACTGCAGAAATTACTGGTGATGAAGCACAAGAAAGAAAGAAATCGCATCCTGGCTTTCAGATCCCAGCCTGAGTGTGCAATGCTGGCAGCTTTAAAACAAAACAAATCAACTTGTAAATGCAGCATATTTTATACAAAAATCAGAGCCAAAGATAGAAATCGCAATAAAGTTTTTACAGAGATGGCTTACAGTTTAGCTTGCAACACTGTCTGAAAATATTTTACTTACTATCAAGTAACTTCTAGATAAATATATTTTCTCTAATCTTTAAGTTATCTTTTCCAGCTTGATTATTTTGTAGTTTTGACAATATTTTGTGTATATTCAGCATCACTATTTTCCCACTTGTTAGTCAGTTTCCCCTGTTTCTGTGAGCCTTTCATCGAGCAACAAAGGAAAAAAACATTTTTAAAAACAGGGAAGTGCAACTGCATAAACATAAATATTGGTAGAAAAGCTCAAGAGCACCTGTTTTTAAACTCATTTTTTAAAAGCAAACAAATTTCACGTTAATACCCTTTTGGATAAGATATGTTCTCCAACACTTAGGCACAATGAATACCTGGAAATTAGTCATGTGAAAGCATGAGTGACAAAGTGGGTATGGTAGTATCTTTTACTGGACTAATTTGTGAAAGAGATGTGCTTTCAATCTCCACAGAGTTCTTCTTCAACCATGGGAAAATAGTTTTACTTAGTCTTGAACTCTTAATTTTGTTTTTGCTCATATTAATGTTACAATTTTTGGCTCTGATTCTGCATACTGTTTTATATGGGCAAATCCTGAGCCAGCGTACAGTCCCATTCACTTGAATGGGACTCCATGGAGGTACCTGATCAGTGTAGTTGAATACTTTATGAATACCTTTAATTTCACTGCAACTGAGAAGAGCCTGGTTAGCTCACAAAAGATCCGAAACAGGCATGTCATATCTTCAATTCATCTAAACCATAAACACTCCTCAACCTTCTCCCGCTCCCCCTTAAATCCCTGCAGAATAGGTGGCCTGTTGTCAACTCATTTAAAAAATATTTAAGACAGTTGTTAGCTTATTGGATACTATCTCATGCTCTCAGCTACCTTTCATTGAGAGTCAGCTTCCTAATGTCCATACACATACAGTACTACTACATTGAATGGCTGTGGTGTGTGCTTCATGCATTTGGCATTTCTCTGATTGGATTCAGAGACGCAACCGTAGCCCCGCCTGATGCCAATGAATAGACTGGATTTACTGAATACTAAATATACCAGAAGACAATTTTGAACAGAATCCCTCCTCCTTCCCCCAACCCTCACTGCAGAACCACTAGCATCCGGCTCCAAGCAGTGCATGGATGAGATCATGAAATAAAGCTCATCCATACAACTGTCATCTGCTTCTCAGTCGAGTCAGCTTCCTCTTCCACAGAATGCTTTATATTTGAAAAGCGCCATCAGCTTTGTGTTATATTAGTAACCCATTCATTTCCACTCCAACATATCCTTTCACAAAAGGCAAATTATTTTACCTTTTCCTGATAAACATTTGTAAGAACCCATGTCTATCAAATATTCGGGAAGTGGGGGTTTTGTTAACAATTAGAGAGAAACCTTATCAAAATACTCAAGATAGAGAGAAAGAAAGGGAGAGAGAAAGGAAGTAGACAAATAAGAGGGGAGATAATGGGTTTTCTCATTTCCCTTTCCACACACATTAAAGGAAGAGTTTCATTCTCCTAATGGGGGCGGGGGGGTGGAGGGGCTGCTGGACTCCAACTAGGGGGAGTTTTGAAACGGGGGAAGATTCAAAAATAAAAAGGACTCAATGAAACAACAAAATCTGTCAACGGGGGAGGAGAGATTTAAAAACAAAAAGACCCTGGCTATAAACAATAAGCCCACACTGCAGGAGACTCGCCGTCCCAGGTGAGGGAGGAGGGGAAGGGATGCCTCTGTCCGCGGGGGCAGCGGAATAGGGAAGGCTCCCCTCCCCCCACCGCGGGGCACATCTGTGTCGGGGAGGGGGAGGGAGAGGAAGAAAGCGATGTAGCGGCTCCATCTGCATCCAGCGTGGGCCGGCGGCTCGGGCTCGCCCGTGGGCAGCGCAGGCTGATGGGCGGGGAGCAGCAGGGAAAGGCGGCGGCGGCCGCCGGGTGGGAACGGTGCAGAGCAGCCAGCAATCCGGGAGGAGTCGCTTGGAACAAGCCCCCCGGCGCAGGCGGACAGCTCGGAGGCTGGGGCAGCGCCAGCCGCACGCCCCCCCGGCACGGCAAAGGGGGCGGCGGCGGCGGCCATGGAGGCGCACGGGGGAAGTGGGAGCACCCCCCTCCCCCGCAGGGACGGACGATGCAACCCCCCGGCGCCCCAGCTCAGACCGGGAGGGGAATGGGGCAGGAGCATCATCACTTACCCCCCCGCGAAGGAGACTCGCTGGGCAGGGGTGTCCCTAGCGCCGCCGCTCACTGACCCGCCATCTCCTCGTCGCCAGGGGGCGGGACGCTCCGGGTCCGTCCGTCTCTGTCGGTCTCACGCTAGCAACCGCTCTAACGTTATTCCCTGGACATAGCGGCTAACGGCACAGAGTGGGGCGCGGGCAGTGCGCAAGCGCCGCCCTATCACACACACACACAATGCATGGGGGGGGAGGGGCGAACAGAGTGCGAGTCCCGACTCCGAGAATTACTGCGCAGGCGCCCCGGCGATTGAGGGCGCCCCAGCGAACTCTCAGTGCGCTTGCGCCACATCCAGACAATGGAGGCGCGAACTCCCCTGCGAAGCGGACGCACATGCCGCATACGCCAAGGGGCACAGCGTGAAGGAGGAAAACATGGACTCCCTCTTGTCTGAGATTACTGCGCGTGCGCTTCACCCAGGCACTGCGGGGAAAGAAACAGATGTGCTGGAGCAGAACAGTTGCGCAGTGCGCAGGTGCGATCTGACCGCATACAAAGGGAGAGAGCCGAACGCAGCAGCTCTCTTCTAGACTTGGGGAGATTGTAGCCCGTAGGGACTATAACTCCCAGGGCTCAGAGGATGGCGCGTTGTAGGCTGGGCGATGTAGTCTTTGGGATGACACAGCGTGAGTACGTGCCGCGTTACTGGGCGGAGCTCTGAAGGCGACTCGCTCAGCTGGGGGGCCGAGAAGACTGTTTCCTAGTTGGTTAGCAACAGGCTCCCAAACTGCTTGAGGTCAGGAGGGTAGGTTGGTGCCGCATAGCCCTGTGGGAACTGTAGTTCTCCTAAGATCCCCTGGCCGTTGGGTGGGAGGGGACAGTGAACGATACGGAACTACGGCTCCCGAGCGCTGTTGGGGGAGGAGAGGAGGGTTCGGGACTCGGGAGCGGGAGGCTCGGGACGGCTCCTAACTCTCACGCTCCTCCAGGCTGCAGAGAAGGGGAGCAGCGGCTAGAGGCCAGGGCCTGAGCGGGCGTCGCCTCACGGTGTGAGACGTGGACCCTGCCCCTATGCGGGAGGCCCGAGAGGAGTCCGACCTGGAACGGTATCAGAGAAGCCTTCGAGGTGAGTAGGGTCCCCGCGCCCGAGACGGCCACCGCCTCGCTGCCCCAGTCCCGCCCGTGCCGGCCCCGTCTCAGGGCCGTTCTCTGTGCTGTCGCTTGTCCCGCTGTGTGCAGCACTGAGCTAGCGGGGACCCTTCTCCTGGCAGTGTCCACTCCCCCGCCACCTCAATCAGTGCCTGCCGTGGCCCACTGCCTCCCAGTGCTGCCTTCCCTCCACCACCTACCTAGCTGCCGGCAACATGGGCCCACTCCAGTGCGTGCTAGCTCTTTTCCTGCCATTGCCCCGCCACAGTGTGCTACTTGGCTTCTTTGCCTGGGGCTGCACCACCTTCTCCACCTCTCTACTCACCGTGTCTTCTAAACTTTGAACTATAGTAGGGTAGAATTACCGGAGTGGATACCCCTTACACTGTCTTAACGATCCCAGCCAGCTGAATTAAGTGAAGCAGACTAAGATTTCCACTGTCCCTGGGGCCCACTGCTTTCAGATCAAACGACGTACTCCCCACCACTATAGGGCTGAGTCAGTGCCAGACTTCCACCACATCCCCATACCCTCTAACTCACTGGGGAAGAGGGGGGATAGCTCCAAATCAGCTGTTTTGCGCCTCTTCCCCCCCCCCCCCCTTCTTAACACTCTGGAAGCTCCAATAGCACCAACCCTCAGATCAAAACCACAGTTTACTGTAGATTCAGCTGTGCATTCTATCTAACTCGCTAAGGGGCTTGGACAACCGGAATATCTGTACTGTAGAGGAGTAGAGTTTTTGAGCAGTCCAATCTGCAATACAATTAGGCTTGGTTTTGGGGGGGGGAAAACGAAGGTTTCAATTTTTTTCCTCCTAAAATGGGAAGTTTTGCAATTTTGAAAAATTTCAACCAGCTCTAAATGTACATGTCACTGAAATGAAACACTTAATGATATATCAGTTGCAGCATGAGGCCTTATTGTATACACACACAGGTTTTACCACTTTGAGTAATTAAAGTGATGCAACTCCTCTAGTGCAGATACAGTGATGGCATAAAAGCAGTAGCAGACGAATAGCCTATGTAGGTGCACAGAGGCCCATGCAACTGAGAGGGCAGGGGTATGGTGCTGCTGGATTGGTGGTGAGGGAGTGTGTGTGCGCTCCAGCACCTGAAATCCAACCTGGAGTGGCACCCTCCAGCACTTAGTGCACAGAGTCACAATGCCACTGAAATATGGCCCAGCTGCCCCTCTGTATAGATGGAGGGGCAGCTGGGCCAAATATCAGGGGCGTTGTGACCCCATGTGCAAGGTCACAATGCCAGTCCAATTTTGCCTGCACACCGACATTCCCTGGCCATGCAGCAGTGACTATCTTACACAGCTGGGACTTCAGCCAGCACCTGGGTCCTGCTCCACCTGTCAAGTCCTCCTGGTGGATCCCATCAGCTCCTGTCTGGGCCCTAGAAAGATCTGAGCTAAGGAACAAGGCATGGTGTTGAGGGAGGCAGGGGGTCCTGTATGGAGGGAGTGTGGTTGGGTCCCACTCTGCTTGCTATGCCTTCCTGCTGGAAACCACATCAGCTCCTCTTGGTATGGGGGATAGACAGATAGCTTCAAATTGGCGGGGAGGAATAAGGAGAGAGTGTGGAAGCTGTGGTCCCACCTGTAGATGCATGGAGCTGGCTGCGGAGACGCTGACCCCTGCCCCTAGCAGCAGCAGCAGCATCTAGGGTCTGGGGATGCTGAAATGAATCCCTAGCAGCCTGGACAGCGGAGAGCTGTGGCACAGTGCGGCGAGGGAAAGCCTCTGCTGCTGCTGGGTCGGGTTGCTTGGTCCATGCATGCCAGGCTGCGATGGCAGCTTCCTCTCTGGGTGCAGGGCTAGATGTGGGAGAGGGGGCAGGGTTGGATGTGGGGGACACAAGGGGGTTGGATTTGGAGACTCTTGTGCATGACTGAACAGTTGAATTGGCATGTTTGATGCGCATACAGACTTTAATGCGTGTAAGGGAGCCCAAAATAACCTTTCAATACAAATTAAGCACTGGGGTGAGGCAGCAGGGCCTGGAGATGACGGGGGTGAGGGGAAAAGCTAGCGGGGGGGCCTGTGGGGTCAGAGGTGATTCGGTGTGTGTGCCAAAATACAAGTTTACCCAGGGCACCGTTTTCGTTAAGGCCTGCCTTGCACACTGCATTGATGTTTATGAAGTTGCCAAAGTGGTCAATCAGGCCTTTGAGCACTACGGAGAAATACTCTTTTCTGTTTATGAATTCTGAACCCTGTGAGCCTGTGACAAATAATAGACACATGACTCCCATCAGTTGTCCTAGTGCAGTTTGGTAATCCCACGTGTCAAATGCTATCAATAATCTCCTGAGCATTACCAAGATTTATAAAATGGTGCAATGGTACCTTTCCCATGGCATTGCCCTGTAATGCTTTGCAGGGATACACATGGTTGTAAGGCACTTCACCACCTCCTGCCTTTAGTGTGAGAAAGTCTTGTCTGAGCAAGCTTATTTTAGCTCACTGAAACCACCAGCCTCTGGCAACACAAACACTACCTTCCGGGCTTCCATAGACTTTGCTGTCTCTGTGCGGGTTAGTGGTAGAATATTAAGGATTCGAGGGTTGGTGTGTACCTATGTAGCGTCCACTGAACACTCACAGACAGGCCTACTGTTTCTAAAGGAACAGTACGCTGCAGCTTACTAATTATATTTTGGAACACGGCTCCTTTGAACACACAACACTTAGATAAACTTATTCTTGTTTTCATTATAAATCTGTTATCCAGGAACAAAGATTCAAGTGATAATGAGTAAGAATATTGGAAACACAGTTACATATAAAACAATCATAAGTTTCTAGAGACTTAATTTAACTAACAATGTATCCTACAGTATAAAGAAGCTTATCTCCCCCAAAGTTTCTTCCAGCATGTTCAACCAAGCCTGGTTGAGATCCCCCTTCTATGAAACAAACTCACTGTCCATTTACTTCCTAGGGGACAGGATGCTAGCTTGTCCTCTCCCTCCCCTCCCCAAACAAACCTTTGATGTACGCCCCAAGATAGGGTGGCCCTATTCCTGTTAGTTTTCTTCTGAAGTCCCTGCCAGCTCTTCATTAGCATTTGGTTTAGAATGCTAATGGTTGCCCATTGTGAACCAGAGAATATTCAATTTATATATAAACAGATAAATGTTCCTTGTCTGAAAGAAATTCTGCTTTTCACCTTCGCTTGTGACCTATCCCTAGGCATAGACCTCAAGAACATAATTTTCAGTGTGTATATATAAACTTCTTATATACCATCTGTACATGCATTTCACAGTGATACTGATCACCAGTGTGACATATGCTTTTATTAGAGACCTCCCATGATACCCTTTGGTGAACTAGAATATAAATACAAGACCCAGAGGGTTCCTGTAATCCTTATGCTCTCTGCAAGTTGGCATCATGAAAGCTACGTGCTTAGTAAGCACCAAGCCACTGCCATGTGTACAGAATGATTCAAATTGAAAGAGGCACACCTGTCCTATACACATGCTATTAGTCTGGTTTATGTACTGTGAGTTAAATAGACTGGATTGACTTGCTGTACTACACTTCTTCACCCCCCTCCCCTGTGTAGACAAGCCCTAAGAGTGCCTTTGGGCTAAGCTAAACAGCACAAAGGCACTCTTAGTGAGGAATAAGTTTGTCCACACTGGGAGTTAGTGCTGAATAGCTGTTGTGCTTTGTATTTATACTCTAGTTTATTGTGCACTAACTTCCTTGTGTAGACGAGCCCTTAGACTAGGAATGCCTTGTCACAAAACCCATATTTAAGAGGAAGCATGTCCTTTCCAAACCCTCCAATTGACATTTGTCAAATATGTGACCTGTCCCTCCTTTCCTCATTAGCCTTGTCTTGCTTTTATCAAGTCCTTATGCTGCTCACTGGTTTACCCTTGGCCATTATGCCTGTTGCACCTTTGACAAGGTTTTCAAAGTTCGGATGTGCCTCGCTTTGTTTACATGGATTGCTTTTGCTAGCTTGCCTAAAAACATTACTGAAATCAACCATTTGGGAAGCAGTTGAAGCATGTTATACATGTTCTTATTCAGTGTTTTGGCACAGAAGATTAGTACGTTATATATTTTTTTCATTCTATTAAGTGTTTTTATTCTATTTTCTTTTTGAATAATTAAACTTTTACTTTTCTCACTCTTTTGATCTGGTATTAAATAGTTTCATGTAAAACTCACCCATCAGATATGGCAATTCAAACAACATGATAGTGAATTCAAACAGTTTGGTTATCAGAAGTTAAGAGCATGAGCTCAGTTAACTTCAGCTGAACAATTAAGCAGTCTGTTTTCTGTTTTTTATGGTGCGAGAAGTAATAAAGATTATTTAGGAAACCTAAAAGTCCTTTCCAACATGCTGCTCAAGAAAATAATTACAAAAAAGTGGTTTATCTTTTTTTTTCTCTTCAGGTTACATACTAAAATAATAGTTAACTTTTTAAAATAAATGTCTGAAGTTCTGTTTTAATACAGACAAGATGTAGGTAATCATTATTCTTATGAAGCTGCATATCTCACATTTCCAGTGATAAATAGGCAATCAGACAGTGCAAGTCCTAACTCGGTTGAATGGGTATTTTTGGTTTTACTTTTTTACTTTTCTAATGGGTTTAGATGTACCATTTGTTTGGCTGAAACAGTATTCTAGAAGTACATTATGTGCTATTTTGGCTGTTTATATGTGGTTGGAGTGAAGTTTGTATGTTTTTGCTCAGTAAATCTTTCTGTAGCTGTCTGTCAGTTGCTGGGTTTTTTTGTTTTTGGTTTTTTCCCCCCTGTTTTCAGTGAATGGGTTTAGATAGAAAAAGAGAATTTGTTTCCCTTATAGGCCAGTTACTTGTTGCACATGACTCACTTTCCTATGCTCCTGAATCTGCTATGATTATGGTTCCAGTGCCTCCAACCTTCTAACACAGTGCTACTGAAAGTGGTGGTCCGCGGACTGGTGCCTGTCCGTGAGCCATCAGCTGCCGGTCTGCACGCACATTGGAAAAAAAAATTGCCGGTCCCCCACATCAGACAGCTTGAGAAGCACTGTTCTGACAAACTTTTTTCCTATTAGGACTCATGTGACATCTGTCTGTGTAAAGTGGGGCCCTCCTTTGTATTTATAGTCAATAACTGCCAGCAATTTTCCTGTAAAAAGCTATTCAGTCTAGGCCTTTGACCTCAGTTGTTGTCATAGTAATATATACCCATTTAGCATGAACGTGGTTCTTATTTTCCCTCAAATTGTGTTGCTTAGCAACTATTTCCTCTTAAATTATCACTTCCTCTGTCATTGTACTATTATCTTAAACTGTTCTCTATGTCTTTTGGGCAGCTCACCTTTTAACTTTGTCTTTATTGTGGTAAGTGATTCTTTTGCTTTGCATCTCCACTAGTCCTCAAAGAACGCTTGTGGTATATCTGAGTTCATGAATGTGGTGGCTTCAGTGCCTCATTATAGAGGAGGGCCTTTAAGTTTCTTGTTCAACATCTGACAAACCTCTCTCTTGTTTAGGCATTGCAAACATTGCTCATTACTTTCTCTCTTTTTTTCACTTCAACAGCTAATTGTTATCCCAGTAATTTTTTTTATCAAAGTTGATCATCATACCCTTGAATTATAGTAAGCTCTTCAGCATCATAGTTTGCTTCACAAGTTGCTGACTCCAACCTTTAACTTTCTTTTTTTAACAACAAGTTGAGTACATCAGTAAAATATCTCTACAGCACCAAATATTTTATTGTTTACACTGATGCAATAAAATTCCAATATTAAAAGGTGCCCAAGAATAACCGTTTTTATTAGGAGTACTTGTGGCACCTTAGAGACTAACAAATTTATTTCCATCCGATGAAGTGAGCTGTAGCTCATGAAAGCTTATGCTCAAATAAATTTGTTAGTCTCTAAGGTGCCACAAGTACTGTTCTTTTTGCAAATACAGGCTAACATGGCTGCTACTCTGAAACTGTGTTTTTATTAGGTTTACTCCAAATATCAAAAGTATAATCAATGTAGTATTCTGGAAAAAGACACCTTAATACATTTTTTTGAAGAATGGGAGACTTCAGTATGTTCTGTACTTGCACTTGCTAGGAAAAAATTGCAAGGATAATCAAGCTTCACATCTCAGGGCTTAAACTGATCGTTAGTTGGTGTGTGGGAAACCTTTTCTCCTATGCTGTTTAACTTTAAACTCCTTGGGGCTGGGCCCTGTCAATCTTATCTGTCTAAAGCTCTATACATAGCTATGAAGATAAATAATTAAAATAAGTCCAATATTGCATGGTTGGGTGTATTATGGAGCAGGGAAAGTGTGTATTCACATGTGTGCACAGTGTGATTCTGATTAGGGTTTTTGGGTGTGACTCTCATTTAAATACTAAATAACATACTTTTCTCTGAGACATCCAGTGTTGGCTGCTGTCTGCAGTAAGATACTGGACTAGATGCACCATTTGTTTATCCCATTATGGCAGTTGCTCTGCAACTATGATATTTGATTGGTAGACAGCGGTTGTGTTCCTTAAGGGGCAGTTGCATATTTTTTGTAATGTGCATTGTCATGTTTGGTAGCCTCTGTACCATTTTCCGTCATTGTCAGAGCTCCTATAAACATTGACAATCAGAGAGCTTTAATTTGGTTAGGTAATTTTTTTTGAAGGTCTTATTCCAGTTTACTGTTGTACTGTAAGAATCATTTAGGTGGAAGTCAGATCTAACTAGATTTAGTTTGTCCCTCTGCTAGCAGCCTCATCCCATATCTTCAGCACCATCTATTAGAAAATGATGTATCAACATAATCTTATGCACCAGAAACATATGTTCAGATTGCTTTTTCATGTTGTTTATAGTATAAAAACGGAAGAATAAAGGACACTCAAATTTTATATGTGAAAATTACAGTACTGCATACAAGCAGTTTTACCACATCATTCAGGAGATTTTTACTGAGGGCTAGATTCTGTAAGCCTTAATTAGAGGAGTAGTCTCACTGATGTCTCATACAATTAGTCCCACTGACATGACAAACGGGGTGAATAAACTTTTGTAGGATTAGGCACAAAACTAATATTATTTTGAATTACAATACAAAATTACCCTATTATGTTAAGTAGTAGCTCAAATACCTAATTTGCCCTCCACAGAAGTTTTCTGTTTCATTCAGATTTAAAAAACGATTCTACTTTGGCAAAAGCAGTGGAAATTTATCTAATCCTACTCCATAACATGTATCCTGTGACCCTAATGTCTTCAATTAGCTCTTCATCTCCATGTTGTTATCTAATTATACCCTTTTAGGGTTCCAACTGGAGTCATTCAGTCTAGCCTCTAGTTCTCAGTTTGCCAGGCTCTCAAGATTTTCATGTATGGAAACAGTCACTGTAACTTGGAACTCATCAATTGTTTAATAAACTCTGGCATGGAAATGTCTGTTACAACCCTATTGTTTCTAAAGCCTGCTTTACTCCAGAGCCCTAGAAAATTGGGTATGCTGCTCCTCCCACCCTGCCTCCTGGGTGGCAAAAAAGACTAGCCAAAAACATGTGGATAGCCCTGTGCAGAGCCATTAAATAAATAAATTAGAGACAAAACAAAAAAAACTCTCTCTAGTTATTATGGTTCTGAGGAAAACTTTCAAAATGTGAAGTGAGTAATGGATAGAGATGCTTGTAGAGAGCTTGAAACAATAGCTCTGAGGTGTGAACTGTCTCATTCATTTCACTGGGTGCCAATGCAGGATGCTTCCTGTCCCATGGAACTTAAAATCCGAGTCAGCCATACACAATACAATAGACAGACTGAATCACCCCCAAACCAATGGTAAATTTAGAGAAAGCAAGGTGAACAGATGTGAACTTACATTCCTGGATGTGAAGCAATTTCTGGAGTTGTTAACTATGTTAGCCATTCATAAAATGTCTGAAGAATGATTATGGAGGGTTCTAACTACTGGTCTCGCGTCACCGTTTTAATTTGGCGCGATGTGTGAGAAAATTGGTAGAAATACTTTCTTGCATTCCTGCCAAAGTGTCAGTGTATTGATTGGGCGAGGGGTGAGCGGAGCGCTAAATGAGAATACAGGCTGCTTGAAGGATCCCTGGATCACTTTCTTAGACTATTTAAGTAATAGGCACCGTGCAAACTCATGGTAAGAGACTGTCCAAAAGATCTTACAATCTAAATAGACAAGGTAGACAAATGGTAGGAGAAAGTCTTTCTGCTTCAGTTTCCCAACTGTAAAAGGGGGGTGATATTTCCTAAATTGCTTGCCCAAGACCACATAGTCTATAACAGAGCCAGCAACTAAACCGTGATCTCCTGAGTTCCAGACTAGTTGTTTTAACTGGATCACAGCTTGACTCTGGCTTGGACCCTGCAACCTCACAGGATCCTGGATCCAAGCCCTGGGTTAGCGTGATTTGTGTGTAGACCGAAAGGGAGTTAGGCTTGAGTCTGAACCTAGGCTTAAATTGCAGTATAGACATACCCTGATTTCCATGGTAAAATAAGAAGCAATAACAATTAAAACTTTAGCTTTTCCGATGATACAAATCCCTAGGTTTTTGTGCGATTTTTTTAGCGGGTGGAGAGTGGTAATACGTCTGTGGGTTTCATTTTTACCTAAAGCAGCATTAATACCCCAAACAGATTTTCATCTTTCATTCCTAAACTCTTTTTGCGTATGTTTCCTTTTTCTAGCTCTCCGAGGCTGATCTTTCACTTTGATCACCTGATTGGGACAAAATAGTTTATTTCTGTGTTTTATTTCTTCAACAATAAATCTAACTTTCTGAAGAGACATACTCTACACTTGAATGTTAACAGGATCAAACTCTACCTGAGGCACTCATATACTTGTGTTTGTTGCGGATAGGGTCAAGTGTGTATCTCTGCTCCTTCCCTCTTCCTGTCAGGCTAGTAGTTTCACTCTATAAAAATAATGGCTGTCAGAGGCATGTCCACCTTTAAATTTCATCCTGCTTTACTAAAATGAAGCCATATCACAATGGCTTGGGTAAGGTCGGGCTGCAACATTTTTATTTCCCAAATACATCTTTTACAAAAACAACAAGGAGTCCTTGTGGAACCTTAGAGACTAACACATTTATTTGGGCATAAGCTTTCATGGGCTAGAACCCACTTCATCAGATGCATGGAGTGGAAAATACAGACGCAGGTGTAAATATATGAAACTATGTGAATTGCCTTACCAAGTGTGAGGTCAGTCTAACGTGACAATTCAATTGACAGCAGGATACCAAGGGAGGAAAAATAACTTTTGAAGTGATAATGAGAGTGGCCCATTTCAGACAGTTGACAAGAAGGTGTGAGTAACAGTAGGGGAAAATTAGTATTGGGGAAATTAGGTTTAGTTTTTGTAATGACCCAACCACTCCCAGTCTTTTATTCAGGCCTAATCTGATGGTGTCCAGTTTGCAAATTAATTCCAGTTCTGCAGTTTCATATTGGAATCTGTTTTTGAAGTTTTTTTTTGTTGAAGAATTGCAACTTTTAGGTCTGTTATTGAGTGACCAGGGAGATTGAAGTGTTCTCCTACTGCTTTTTGAATGTTATGATTTCTGATGTCAGATTTGTGTCCATTTATTCTTTTGTGTAGAGGCTGTCCGATTTGGCCAATGTACATGGCAGAGCGGCATTGCTGGCACATGATGGCATATATCAAATTGGAAGATTTCAGAGTAGCCGCCGTGTTAGTCTGTATCTGCAAAAAGAAAAAGAGTACTTGTGGCACCTTAGAGACTAACAAATGTATTTGAGCATAAGCTTTCGTGGGCTACAGCCCGCTTCATCGGATGCATAGAATGGAACATATAGTAAGAAGATATATACACACACACACACACAGAGAACATGAAAAGGTGGAAGTAGCCATACCAACTGTAAGAGGCTAATTAATTAAGATGAGCTATTATCATTGGGGTGGGGACTTGTAGTGATAATCAAGATGGCCCATTTAGACAGTTGACAAGAAGGTGTGAGGATACTTAACATGGGGAAATAGATTCAATATGTGTAATGACGCAGCCACTCCCCGTCTCTATTCATACCCAAGTTAATGGTATCTAGTTTGCATATTAATTCAAGCTCAGCAGTTTCTCGTTGGAGTCTGTTTTTGATGCTTTTCTGTTTCAAAATTGCCACCTTTAAGTCTGTTATAGAGTGACCAGAGAGGTTGAAGTGTTCTCCTACAGGTTTTTGAATGTTATGATTCCTGATGTCAGATATGTGTCCATTTATTCTTTTGCGTAGAGACTGTCCGGTTTGGCCAGTGTACATGGCAGAGGAGCATTGCTGGCAAATGATGGCATATATCACATTGGTAGATGTGCAGGTGAACAAGCCCCTGATGGCGTGGCTAATGTGATTAGGTCCTATGATGGTGTCACTTGAATAAATATGTGGACAAAGTTGGCATCGGGCTTTGTTGCAAGGATAGATTCCTGGGTTAGTGGTTTTGGTGTGTGGTTGCTGGTGAGTATTTGCTTAAGGTTGGGGGGCTGTCTGTGAGGACTGGTCTGTCCCCCAAGGTCTGTGAGAGTGAGGGACTGTCCTTCTGGATAGGTTGTAGATCCTTGATGATGCACTGGAGAGGTTTTAGTTGGGGGCTGAAGGTGATGGCTAGTGGCGTTCTGTTATTTTCTTTGTTGTGCTTTGTTTTTGCTGATACAGACTAACATGGCTACCACTCTGAAACCTGTCACATCTTTTACATATATTTTTCCCCAAATGTAGCTTGTGTTCCAACAAAGTTTAAAAAAAAAATACTGGGACATCAAGAAAAGAGAATAAAAGCCGTATTAATGAAAAAGGCTTGCTTTAGTCTGAGTGTAAGAAGCCAAATATTCTAGGATTTTTAATGTTGAGGCCTGTTCAGGTGTCCACACTCAAGATGATAGACCAGTTTGAGTGTAATACATTTATAATTAGTAGGGGATTTAGGAAGGCCTATAAGCCACCTGACAGCTTATATTAGTCAAAAGTCGCACAGGTTTAGCTCCTTAGTGGATTGCTAGACAAAGTCATTCAACAGATTTGAAAAACCCACAACATACTTTCAGCACCAGCCATGCTATAATTTGCCATTTGAAGTAGTGTGACCTTGGTTAAATGACTTGTTCTGAAGCACATTTGGGACCTTTTCAGTTTAACTGATCTTTTATAGGAAATATTTTTTTAATTAAAATCTATCAGTACTTCAAAGATTAACTGTTTCTTCCATTAATTACATTGAGTTTATGGGCGAGGAGTAATGGGGGTAGCTTTGTGAATTAACGGAGAAAGAAGATAAAATTCTAGTTAAATTTGTTTAGTGTTGAGTTAGCTGTGTTGAGAAATGTTATATTTGGGGAATCCCAGTGTCATTGGTTTTGGTGTATAATAGTTTAACTGAAAAATGTGGCATATTGAAAAGTTGAATAATGAATATACTTAATTGCAAGCATTGAATATATGATGTTCATGGAAAGTCAATATCAATAATAATTTAAATAAACTGCTACTTATACAGAAGTTTAGTGATGAAGATGGACTTCTCATCCTGACTTATTTTAGACCACCTAATTATTAGTAAAGAAGCAACATCAGATTTTTGGTGTGAGAAAAGTCTTTGGACATACAATTTTATTATGTTTTCTATGTGTTTAATTATACAAGGTATCTGGAGCTTTGAATAGGTACTTAATAAATTTGAAGAAAAATATTAAAAAATGTCAGGATGGAAATTTGTTGGTGAGAAAATATTTCCCCCTCCACAACTATATTATTACTTTCCCAAAGAAACCTAGAAAAATGTCTTAAGTTCCTGAATGATGAATGACTAGAATCCCACAGTATTAGTAGTAATATAACATTTGCAAATGTCTGAGAAATAGGTTAAGTGAAAGGACTTGGATTCTCATCTACTAAAAGATGATAGACCCATTATGGATATATATTCAGTCTGTGGTACAGCACCTAATTTGCTGTTCAGTTGCAAGCCCTGATCCTGCAAGCTGCTCTGCACGGGTAGATGCTTCCTTCCACATGGAACTAAACTGATTTCAGTGGGACCACTTGCAGGATCAGTTACACAGTTTGGTATTTTTGAAAGTTGCAGTGGAAAAAGACACATCACTTCACCTGGTTTGAATGAGGTATAAATAGAGTTTGGAGATATTTTGCAGTTCTGTATGTCTTTGAAAATCTCAAAGGACTTTGCAAACAATTTTGTAAAGTAGGTAATAGTCATGGAGAAGTAACATCCCCATCAACTGAATTGCAGCAGCTGATCTTATTTACAGCCATAGTGTACATCAGTTTAGCAGCAGAAATGAAGATGAAAAATTCTATCCTATTGAAAATGTCCGAAGAATTAAAATAAGCAGCATGTAACTGCTTGAATTGAAATTTGTTCAGGACCTCATGGGCTGACAGTTCTGTATGTATAAACAGTGCTCTCGGTTTCTTTAATGACCACGAGTAGCCATTACCGTTACCAAACAAAAGAATACATTAAACAGAGACGGTGGATTTGATTTAAATCACTGGTCAGGGAAGACTCAATGTAATCTTGGTTTTCTGCATAAAAGTGCATTCTTGTTGGTTGTTATAACTTTAATACATATTCTTCACAACTCAGAGATAGATGGAGGTTTTCATTTTTAGAAGGTACACACTATACATTTTTAAACAGTGGTTTATTTTGAAAACTTTTCAGATTAGTTTTACAGCTATATCAGAAAATGAATGATTGTTTAGTTATTTCGTTTACCAAAGGTAATTGAAGCAGATATTTATGAAGTCGTTGAGAGGTGAACTATCTCCAACACGTTAATCATTAATATTTGGAGGATTTTCTTGCCGTACTGTATTAGGAGGAGAACATCACCGGACGGACATTTAAATTGTTTTATTTAACTAAAATAACAGCGTTAAGTATTTTGGATTTTTTTTCTTCAACAGCAGACCTATTCTATTTTAACAAAACAAGCATATGTCCCTCGCATCTCTCAATTATTTCCAGGCTTTTTCTCCTTGTCCAGATCTGTTCCTCCCCCAACCATCTTCTATTCATTGAACTTTTTGAAACTTTGCAATTTTAGAGAGAGGCAAGGGATTGACTCTGTGTACATGGACAATAGAGCTGAGGTCTGTTGTTTTTCACCTCTATGTATTTTATTTATTTATTTATTTAAAACATTTTTGCTGTTAACAAGCATGTTATCTCTGGAGGCATAAATCCACAGTTTGAGAACTGCAAAACTAAGCATCTCTGATGGTATCTTCTAGACTGAGCACTGGGTCCCATTGTGTAGATAGAAAGACTAACCTAAATAATCTATATAGAAGCCTGTGGAACCCCATAAAATTGGGTCCCTAATCCTTGAACTATTGGAACTCATTTACAAAACTTTTCTTAAACATTACACAAATTATATTGTCTCATACTATAGAACTAGAATTTATAATCCCTATTCCATGATGAGATATCTTTGAGCTATAATGTATCTTAATTAAAACTATTTTTAGATAGGTTTATTCCTCAAAAAGCATTTTATCAAAAAAATCCAATTTAAATAAAAAAAAATCATTGATTTTTATCCACCCTGAACAGAGCTAAGGTACTATTGATAATTATATTTTTATTATTATACAGTGGAATGTAAAGATTTCAATAACCATTCTAAACCTGTCAAACAGTTGAAAAAGAAATTTCATAATAAAAAAAAGTCTAGGTGATATTTAAAGGCCTTGAAAACACAGAAGACCATATTTTTGAAATTGCCTTGAGGTTATCTGAAAACATTTATTGTAGGGTTAAGTAGTAGTCCTGAAGTTGTCAGTCCTAGATAACAGGACATCTATTCCAGTCATGTCGTCTTCACATTTTTGGCCAAGTTAAAGAGACTTGGCGCTCAAACAAGGCCAGCTTAGCGCAAAAAAAAAAAAAAGTATAGGCATTGTACTAAAAAGGTACATTGAAAATGAAAGGAACATATTTATTGTGTCACAATTGTGTAATTGGATTTTGGTTCATTCTGGAATGACTTTATAAAATATTAGAAATTGTTTTCCCATTTCTTCCCAAGCACTTAGTGGAAGTATCTGTTCTTAGTTAACTTTCAAGTCTGTTCAGAACTCCTTTGATACTTTTATTTAATTGCCATTGTAAATCGACAAACCAGTTTGCTGAGCTTTAAGATAATTTTTAACAGTTCTGTTGAATAATGCTTTATCTTGTGGCTATCATTAGAATCCCCAACACTCTACTTAGGGACTGATCCTGCACATTGTATCCAGCGTAGCTCTTAAGACTATGAACGGTCTTGCTGAACTCAATGAGGTTGTTCATGGTAGTAAGTGTTCTCAGATTCAAGTCCATAATTAGTAACTGAGGCCTTTTCTACCCTGGGGATTTCAGTCAGTAGCCAAACACTGGATTGATTTCAGTCAGTATCTGCACCAGTGTAGCCCCCTATTGTGGATAGCTACATTGCCAGTTGTACTAGTGTGGTTAATGTCTGCTTAAAACAGATAAACTGTACTACTGTAAATTGTGGTTTACAGTGGCTCTGCCTGTCTGTCAGGCAGTTCCTGGTAACTACTCACCAAAGGTAGAAATGAGGTTAAATCCTTAATTCAGGCAAAGCCTGAATATATTTCACCCTACTATCTTTGTACAGAGTTAAAATACTGGTTCTGTAAATTAATCTAGATTTGAGTTGCTTTTTCATCAGAAAGGAAAGACTCTTTGTTTTTGATGGCTAATACATGCTATTGTTCGCAGACCGTGCTAGTAAAAGTATCCATCAACTGAAATATGCCTTGGGGGAAGAAGATCCCACAGTGGGAGAAAGTGAAGTTGCATTTGAGCAGTCCTCCACAAGTAATGATGAGAGTGGGGAAACAGCCTGGCAGGAACTGCAACACAGTCATGCAGGTAAATGTTATTCTGGGGCAGTTAGTCTCAGAACTGCAGAGCAAAATTATTGTATGATTTCCATCAAGTCTGATTGTTAATCAGTAGTTTAATTTTGTTTCTTAGTTAATCAGCTTAAAGCTTTATTGCGAGAGCAAGGAGGACTAGAAAGTGAAGTATCTCCATCAAGGAGGAGGAAGATGTCGTCCTCAGTATGTATTTACTCCTAGTTTCTTCATGTAACTTTGAATGAGTAATAACTTGTCCCAACAGGCATGTTATCTGCTATCCATGAAGAATAAGAGGCCCCAAATCTCCCTAATCATCCTATGGGGGGTGTTGTCTACTTCTCAGTAGAGAGAGAGTGAGTATTTGTGAGGAATTCTCCTTTGTAAATCTCTTTTGAGAACTAAAGATGGGAAAAGCACTATAGGAGCTATTAATTTATTGTGACCACAGTAGAAGAGCCACAAATCTCTTCCTATGGAATCCAGGCCTTCACATCCCCTCAGCAGTACAGATGGCACCCATGTGTGTATTGGCTCCCTCATCTTGGCTGCTCCTTTCTCCACTGGAAGTTAGCGCTTTGTTTTGGAAATGAAGTCTGCGTAGAGTGTTTTGCCAGTGAGGATGGTTCCATAAGGGCAGGTGATGAAGGGATCCTACTTTCCTTTGTGGCTACTTACTGCAGCCTTGAGGTTCTGATGGTGGTGTACCCTTTGCCTTTTGTACAATTGCTCTTTGATCCATGTAACAGCAAACTCTATAGCTCTGTACCAAAATTGTACTGCTTAGGGACACAAAAGAGGTTTGCTGTGGAAATGAGCTTTTTGGTTTAGGAAGATCATGCCCTGTGGAATCTCCTCACATCCATCCCTCTTGCAGTGGAACTGAACTCTGCACTGGGATATATGGAAAGCCTTTCACCTCTATGGGGCCCGTTCAAATCAGTTATTACTATCTGATGCTTGTTCAGTATCAAAGATTAAATGAATTTGGTGATATCGCTCCAGTTCTACCCTCTGACAGCCTCCAGTGACTACCCTACCCTTATGCATGGTAAAAAGTCAAAATAATAATAAAAAAAAACAAAAAAACAAAAAACCCATTCACTCCTGGAAGTGATCTCTCCATGTCAGGATTGAGGCATGGTGATAGGATAATGTGTTGAATCCTGCACAAATGCTGCCTGTTGCGCGCCACTGCGTTGTGGATAAATAAAGAACTTCAGTCTTTAGGCTGGTACCTTTCCTAACCATTATATTCACACACAATTACTTTCAATATTTAAAAACATGGATAATGTTTCAATGACTTTTAGTTTCACTTTATTTCTCTCACATAAGTCTTGGTATTTCATATGAGTTTTAGTCAAACTTCTTGTTGTGAGCTCAGTATTTTAATCTGCTCCCCAACTTACGTGGCACAGTGTTCATAAAAATAAATAGGAATTTTGCTGTATTAAGTAAGGTTATCTTAAAAAATGCAAACACATTGCTTAATAATATGTATTAGTCCTGTCAAAAGACACGAGAAATGTTCTTAATAAAGAAGTTTCACTGATAACGACAGTTTTATCAGAAATATTAATATTTTCAGTTGTCTTTTCTTCCCTTTGTCAAAGTAGATGATGATTTTGGAAGAAAGTCAAATTATTCACTGAATAGAATTAGATTGAATTGGTGTGCTTTTAGAAAATCTGTAGCTCATCCTTTCCTTTTAGTGAATCCGTTTTTTTGCTGCCATTGAATTCCTGTTAAAGTTTCTCATGTTAGATGTTAGTACTATTTTTCACGTAATGAAGAAAACGATTAAAATGTACATAGTTCTTCTTCGAGTGCTTGTTCACGTCCATTCCACATTTGGCGTGAGCGCGCTGCGTACAAGAGCATGGACAACTTTTTCCCTTAGCGGCTCCCGTCGGGCCAGTGGGCCCCCCCGAGTGGTGCCACTGCACCCCGCATGTATACCCCCACTGGCCTGACCCCCTCCAGTTCCTTCTTACTGTCCGTGGCGGCGTTGGAACAACCTCTCTCTCTCGTAGAACAGCAGTCCCTTAGCCTTTAGAGTAGCTGTTAGCAGTTCGTTTACATACAGATTGTGAACACTTAAGTGATGAGGTGCTTGGAGGCCTCCAGCACTGGCCCCGAGGGCTCCAAGGCTTGCGCCACGTGCCGCAAACCTATGCCAGTTAGTGACCCCCACGACTCGTGTCTACGTTGCCTTGGGGACGGACATCAAACTGAAAGGTGTAGGATTTGCAAGGCGTTCAAGCCAAGGACAAGGAAAGAAAGAGACTTTCACCTAAAGCAACTGTTGATGGAGGCCACGTTGCAGCCTCTGGGCCCGGAGTGCCCGATGCCAGCTCAGGCCTCCTCAGTGCGTAGTGCCCCAGAGCCGTCGGGAGACCCGGCACTGGCGAAGCACTGTAAACTGTCGGCTCCGGAACACCAGACTAGGCCCCGGCACCATTCGTCCTCCCCCGTGCGGCCACCGGCGCAGCCTAAAGGAAGGCATGGTCATTCCCCACACAGGAGGCTGGCGCCTCCCAAGGCACCGATCACCGACAAGAGCGGGAAGGCCACAGTACCGGCACTGACACAGGTGGTCCCGGCGGCACAAGCCCCACCGAGCCCAGACCTAAGTGAGCTCAGTGCGGATGATGGGCTTGAGGGCCTAACGGATCAGCCCTCTATGCCTGGCACCTTTTGAGGCCGCAAAGGACCTCATCGAGCTGTCAGTGGCGAGCCCTCTCCCATATGGGGAGAACCCTCCGGCACCCATGCCTCGGACGCTGTCGAGGAGTAAGCTGGCAATGGTGTGCTGCTCGAAGACACCGTCCCAGCACCGCTCCTGGAGTTGGTCACAGTCGAGCTCTGACTCCGCAGACTCACACTTGCCAGCGGCCCAGAAGGAGGTTGCGGCACTGGCAGCGGGTCGATGCAGAGAAGCTCCAGGAAGGGCACACCGCTCTCCGGCACCGCCCAGAGACCAGCACCAGGAGGAGTTGAGACAGCCCGCACCAGAGGTCTCCTGCAGGCGGTCCCGGTCCAGGGAATGCTGGTCCCGGTCCCGCTCAGCCAGGAGCCACTCATTCTCCCTCCGGTGCAGATAGTTAGTACCGCCATGGCCTTTGCGATCGGCGTCACCGCAGTCCGGCGCCAGCTCTGGCCGCTATAGCTACTCTCACCGGGGCCCAGACAGCAGGGACCCTCAGGGGAGCTGGCAATTTTAATGGGGGCCGCCAGGCCATTGGCCCTTCTGGGCCTATCAGGAGCACCAAGGGGCCCCGTCCAGGGCAAGTTACTCGATGCAGCGGTCCCGCTCCCCTCACCGATGCCAGACAGTGCTGGAGGCAACAGTATCCACGCAGGACGGCGGGCGGCTTCTCTACCCCAATCTGCAGGCACGGCACCTGACGACGTGGAGGCTCTGTGGCTAAACGCCCTTGAGAGCCAGTGCTCCCTTCCTGTGCAGCAGATTCTGCTTGGCAATAGAAAGCCCTCTACCAGGGCGGCCTATATGGCCAAGTGGAAAAGGTTCTCATGTGAACCCCAACAGGTGCGGCTGGGCCAGGCCCCAATGCAGGCCATTCTGGAGTACCTCCTGCACCTCAAGCAGCAAGGGCTAGCTCCGTCCTTACTCAGAGTGCACCTGGCAGCCATCTCCGCCTTCCATCCGGGGTTCTCAGGGGGGCTCGGTGTTTTCCCACCCAATGGTGGGGCGGTTCCTTAAAGGGTTGGAGAGAGTGTTCCCGTACTCCCGCCCCCAGTCCCTCCATTGAACCTTAACCTGGTCCTTTCTAAACTAATGGGACCCCCTTTTGAGCCCCTCGCTACCTGTTCTCTCCTCCACCTTTCCTGGAAGGTGGCGTTTCTGGTTGCCATTACCTCGGCCAGAAGGGTGTCCGAACTGAGGGCCCTCACCTCTGAGCCACCATACACAGTATTTCACAATGACAAGGTGCAGCTCTGGCCGCACCCCAAATTCCTCCCTAAGGTGGTGTCCCAATTCCATCTTGGCCAGGACATTTGTCTGCTGGTGTTCTTCCCGAAACCCCATACGGACCCAAGTCACCGCAGCTTGCACACCTTGGATGTGCGTCGAGCACTGGCATTCTATTTGGAGCGCAGCAAGCCCTTTCGCAAATCCGCACAGCTGTTTGTGGCTGTGACCGAGAGGTTAAAAGGCCTCCCAGTGTCGGCGCAGCGGATTTAGTCTTGGATTACAAGCTGCATCTGGGCGTGCTATGAGCTCACAGGTGTTCTGGCCCCAGCGGTCAAGGCCCACTCAGCCAGGGCGCAGGCGACTTCCACGGTGTTCCTGGCACAGGTCCCGATCCAGGAGATCTGCAGAGCAGCCACCTGGTCATCAGTGCACACCTTCACGACCCACTATGCGGTCAACCAGCAGGCCAGAGAGGACGTGGCAGTTGGCAGAGCGGTCCTCCGAGCAGTTGTTCCGTGACTCCTACCCTTCTCCAGAGGTAAGCTTGTAATTCACCTAATGTGGAATGGATGTGAACAAGCACTTGAAGAAGAAAAAACGGTTACTTACTTTCTCGTAACTGTTGTTCTTCGAGATGTGTCGTTCACGTCCATTCCACCACCCACCCTCCTACCCCTCTGTCGGAGTCGCCAGCAAGAAGGAACTGGAGGGGGTTGGGCCGGCGGGGGTATATATGCGGGGCGCAGTGGTGCCACTCCGGGGGCCCGCCAGCCTGCTGGGAGCCGCTAAGGGAAAAAGTTTCTGATGCTTGTGCACGTGGCGCGCGCACACCTAATGTGGAATGGACATGAACAACACGTCTCGAACAACAGTTATGAGAAAGTAAGTAACCTTTTTTTTTCCATTTTCAAACACTTTGTTGTGCATTGTTACAGAGATGCAAATGCAGCTATCAAATCAAAGGTATTTATTCTACTTTCACAAAAAATAGTTCATTATCTAGGCTTTTTGAAAAGAAGAGTGAGGAAAGTTAGTTCTGAAACCAATGGCATATTTCAGTTCAGTGATATTTTAATAAGTAGCCTGTCATAAATTTTGTTACAATTTGAGTGTCAATTTTTAAATCTCAGAAATTGGGATTTTATTTGTTAGAGAAGTTAAAGAAAGGTTACTCACCAAAAAAACAAAAACTGACCCCCAAACTTAGAGGCCTTTTAAAAGTCATTATAACTTAGCTCAGGGGTAGGCAACCTATCGAACGCATGCTGATTTGCAGTGGCTCTCTCACTGCCCGGGTCCTGGCACTGGTCTGGGGGGCTTTGCATTTTAATTTAATTTTAAATGAAGCTTCTTAAACATTTTAAAAACCTTATTTACTTTACATACAACAATAGTTTAGTTATATATTAAAGACTTATAGAAAGACCTTCTAAAAATGTTAAAATGTATTACTGGCATGAGAAGCCTTAAATTAGAGTGAATAAATGAAGACTCGGCGCACCACTTCTGAAAGGTTGCCGACCCCTGAGTCCTTAGCTTGATGAACAGATTTCTTTACATTCTCAGTTAATTTATACTGTACTCTTAAGAATAAGTGCTGTAAGATTAGATTCATATGTAATAATGGAGCCCTAGGATGCGTCAGGAGAGGTATTTCCGGTGGAGACAAGGAAGTATTCGTACCGTTACAAGGCACTGGTGAGACCTCGTGTGGAATACTGTGTGTAGTTCTGGTCTCCCATGTTTAAGAAAGATGAATTCAAACTGGAACAAGTGCAGGGCAGGGCTACTAGGATGATCAGAGGAAAGGAAAACGTATCTTTTTTTAGTCTCCTCTCATGAGCTGGCTTGTTTAGGCTAACCAACAGAAGTCTGAGAGGAGATATGATTGCTCTCTATAAATACATCAGAGGTATAGGAGTTATTTAAGATGAGCACCAATGTGGACACAAGAACAAATGGTTATAAATTGGCCATCAACAAGTTTAGGCTTGAAATTAGGCGAAGGTTTCTTATCAGAAGAGTGAAGTCCTAGAACAGCCTTCCAAGGGGAACAGTGGGTGTGTTAAAAATAATAATAAAAAAAACCAAAACACCAACCCCCCCCACCCCCAACTGGCTTTAAGATTGAGCTTGATAAGCTTATGGAGGGGATGGTATGATGGGACCTCAAAAAATGGTATGTAGCCCATTTGCGACTGCCAGGAGCAAAAATCCCCAACAGTTGGAGTTGGGACACTAGATGGGGGGGGGGGGGGGGAGGGGCTTTGAGTTACCACAGAGCATTCTTTCTCAGGTATCCGCCTGGTGGGTCTTGCCCACATGCTCAGAGTCTAATGGATTGCCATATTTGGTGTGGGAAGGAATTTTCTTCTGGGTCAGATTGGCAGAGACCCTGTGGGGGTTTCGCCTTCCTCTGCAGCATGAATCACTTGCAGGTTTAAACGAGTGTAAATGGTGAATTCTCTGTAACTTGAAGTCTTTAAACCATGATTTAAGGACTTCCGTAACTTGAACCAGAGGTTAGAGATCTATTTACAGAAGGGGGTGGGTGAAGTTCTGTGGCCTGCAATGTGCAGGTCAGACTAGATGATCATGTCGTCTCTTCTGGCCTTAAAGTCCGTTAGAGATGTAATGCCTACTTTGTGCAGACATCTCAAATGTAACTATCATGCTGTTATGATACCTGCATAATATATATAATACTTGTTCGTATATTCATCCTTCTACAGTGTGTTGGCACGCTACTGGACAGAACGTGAGTGAGTGTGTGTGTGATCGTTTCTCCTTGTCGTGAATACTGTGTGTTGTGGATCAGCCCTAATATCTCTCTAAACCAACCACTCAGTTGACGATCAAAAATTGGTTGCCCAGTGGAAGTGGTCTTTTGTAAAGATGGAACAGAATTGGGGATATTTTAGGGTTCTCTTAAGACATTGTGTCCTTTGATAAAGATGGTCTCTAGTATAGGTTTCACTATATTATTACAATAGCATGAATAGTACATCAAAGTTTTTGTACAAGGTATTTTCTTTTAACGTTTTGCAAAAATGAATTAAGTATGAATAGAATTCTGTGAGTGGAAACAACTTTCTGTGATACAAAAATTAGAAGAGAAAAATTCTGATTATAAAATGTTTATTATGCTTAATTTACTTATTTTTCCCCCAGAGAACTTCAAATGCTGCAGATCAGAATTTGCCTACTCTTTGTGATCTTGTTCCGATCATTAATGATCAGTCCCAGTACATTCACCACTTAGAAGCTGAAGTGAAGTTTTGCAAGGTATGCAACCTGCTTCACTCATTAAGATCCCACAAGTATCACGCTCATGGAATTTTCATTGAGTTTATTAAGAGTTCTATATGCAAAGTGCTTACAGGCTCAGACCTTGAGATTCTAAATACTACACAAGCCAAAACTGAAGTAAATACAGTTCAGAATGTACTGTGTCTTCACATACATCATCACATTTGTATAGTTCTTAAACTCCATCTCATCAGGAGCCTTCTTTTCCTGATAAAATGTGTCTGAAATAGACAACTGTCTGTCTACTTATTTAAATGAAACAGTTGTATAACTTTTCCCACTCAAATAACCATTTAACCAGCATTAAGGTGCAAATTAGACTGTTACCAAACATGCTTATTATGCCTATGACAGGGTTAAAAAAGAACAAGTCTTTTGCTAATATCTTAAGAAATATATACGCATGAATATACAGTATATGCAAAAATTTTACATGAAACTTTTTGTTACTGAAAAAGGCAAATTTGGAACAACCAAAACATTTCACAAATTTGTGTTGAATTAGTGCAACTGGTGATTATTATTTTTTTGTTTTTGGCCAAAATGGTTTTAAAAAAAAAAATTAGAAATGTCAAAACAAACAGTTTTTTAAAATTATCAAAACAAAACATTTCAATTTTGGATGGGCTACATTCACCAGGAGATTTAGGCCACATTCACAAAAACAGATGTGGAGGTGGTGGGTGGGAATTGACTCAAGTTAAAATCCCCACTTTGTACAAAATGTTTGAATAGTCATTGGGTCAGAGAGAGAGTGAGAGAGAGAGACGATAGGCCAGTGGTTAGGGAACTCACCTGGGACACCTTGGTTCCAGTCTCTGCTCCAATTAATATATAAGTGTTTATACCAAGTAGAACAGCTTCGACAGGAGAGTTTGAGAGAGGCCCACCCCAGAATAGCCCCATAGCCTGGTGGTTAGTTTACTCACCTGGAAAGAAGTAACCTGGGCTCAAATCCCTGCTCCAGAGCAGCAATTCAAACCTGGGTTTTCCATGTCTCAGGTGAGAACCCTCACCACTGGGCTATTAGATATAAGAGGGGACGTTGCTGCCTCCTCTGTTTTTTGTGACTGTAGCCGTTCATTTCCTTTGCTGTTATTAAAAATACCTGAAGCTGTTCATTTTGGGCTGAGTGAAACGTTTTGTTTGATCTGAAAAAGTATTTTGGTTCGACCCAAACTGAATCTTTCTCAATTTTTTGGAACTGCAAGCAAATTAAAAAAAATCAGTTATTTATGCAACTCTGCTTGTGACATCAAGATGTATTTAAATAGTCATAGCTGTATCTAGGAGTTGTCTATGTACAGTATTTGTATTCGGTTTCCTAGGAGGAGTTGTCTGGGATGAAAGATCGGATACGAGTAGTTGTGCTTGAAAATGAGAAACTCCACGAGGAAATGAAATCTCTAACTGTAGAGCAGATGTTGAGAGAACAAACTCTTTTGGATGCTTCAGTAAGTTTGATATTTTTTTATTAAGGGTCGGTAAACTGATTCATTTAAAATAAAAACCGTCCAAACTGTCACTCTGTTCTCAAACTAAACCTTAGCCAAACCTTTATGAAAATTTGAAAAATGCTGGATTAGAGATTCTAACATTACTATCTTCTTCCCAGAGGGCAACTACATTAAATTCTGCACAGATTCTTCTATTCGTGGATTTTAACAGTAACATTCAGTATTTTTCTTTATTTCGCAATAGTTAATATTTTTCTTAAACAGCTATTGGGATTAAATTCTGAAGCATTACCATTGTATTTCAGGCAAATGCTCGGAACTCCTGGACTGTAGGAGGTGATGATTCTTATTTATGTCAACCTGTGAAGTCCTCACCATCACATAATAAAGAACAGGTCTTGGCCACAACAACCACTGCAGAAACAGAAAAATGGCAGTTAGAATTGGTTGGTATTGAAATAATTTCTTTGCGGTGTCATATCATGGCTAAAGATTTTAGCGCTTCTCTTTCTTGGTGGCATTTTTTTAGGATTAATTTCCTGAGAGTTTTGGAGGAGGAGATTTGATTGATTGAACCCCTAGTCTCTGAGGTCAATATCTATCCTTTGAAGCGCATGTTCTTAGTGTCCTAAGATAATTAATTTTATTGTCCCTTTAGACAGTGGTGATAGGTAGGCTGTTTTGTGTAAATCTCAGCATGTCAAGGTGGAGCTGGGGTAGACGGCACATGTCTGGTATAGCGTGGCAGTATACAGCGTTGTGGAGATTCTAGACAATACTGATGGCTGTAGGCAGCTGAGAGCTGGCTACCGTAACTTAGGCAGTCGTCTGGTACTGTGGGTCGCTGCAGTCTCCGGAGCAGCCCAACATCCAGACGGTGCTAAAGTGGCTTCATCTCTTCTTAATCCCCATCCCTTGGGTTACAATTTCTGTGTTGTGCCTCTCAGAGATGCAGCACAGAAGACCCACAGTATCTTGGAGATAATCCATTTGGGAGAGTCCTCACCCTGACATCTCAACTTGACAATGTATTTTTCATTTCCTAACCTAAACTGGTGGTGGCTGTCACTGCTATTTACTTCATTCTACTTAACAGTTGTGGTGAGTGAAGCAATCTCTGAGTGTGTGTGTGTATGAACTATGTAGTTTTAAAGGAGATTTGAGTGCTTCAAGATTATTATTCCTAATCACTCATTTATGACAAGAAAATACTATATATAAAAGATTATTTTCATTGGTGCCTCTGTCTGCAGAGCCAGAAATCTTTGTGATGACATCTAAGCTCCCAGCATCTTAAATCCTGTAACAGTTCAAGTCTCCATAGTAGTTTCCTCTTTTCTGTCGTCTTCTTTGCCCATTTGTGACATTTTTGTGTACTGGTTGATCATTCATGGTGAAAGAAACGAGAGATTCTGTGTAAGGGATTGCTATAGCCCCACATCACCATGCCGTTTAACCACTGCTAGTACATTTGAAGCTATTTAACCACTGCAGGTACATCTTTTTCATGTTCAGCTTTTTAGAAAGCAATAGGACTAAATACTCAATAACTCATGTTGTGGTAATGAGAGAGTTTACCAGCTTCTTCATAATGGCCCCAAATCTTCTCTATTTAGGAGTATTTCTGTTGACTTCTGTGGGAGCAAAGGCAGGCCTGTCATAGGGTGACTGGCCCCTTTAAGGGAAAATGGGGTCTCAGCTCTAAACTTGACAAGATCAGGTCACTTTCCCAGGTGGGTAATAATGGATGAGAACATGTGATTAACTCAGGCCAGGCATGGTGAGCTAAGGTAGGAAGGGACAAACTCCTGGGGAAAGGCAGTTCAATTGGGCGCTAAGACAGGGGGGAGTGTCAGGACAGAAGTCCTGGGAAGGTGTATCTGGCCTGAGATGAGTGCTGCAGGTAATAAAGGGACTGTCTGAACTGAACCCTGCTTCGGAGTCTCCTGAGTCAGAGAGACACTGAAATAGGGTTGGGGCCTGGAGGGATAGTGTGTGGAAGGACTAAAAAAAATTGACCCTAGAAGGGGAGTGTTTTTAATTACCAGTGGATTATGGAGTTTTTTACAGGGCCCTGAATAGAAGGGGAAATGAAGGCAGGCTGCTGCCCCAGGCCACAAACAAGCACTTTGACGGTGGCTCACCCTGTTATGAGGCCCAATTGGTCAGATCATCAACCTGTATAAACCATAGTAGCTCAACTGAAATCAATGGCTCTGTGGCATTTTACACTAGCTTAGGATATGGCTCGATGTGTAGAAATAAGTAAGCATCAGTGTGAGAGTTCATTATCTAGGCTTTTTGAAAAGAAGAGTGTCAAGGTTCCTTGTCCACTCTGAACTCTAGGGTACAGATGTGGGGACCTGCATGAAAACCTCCTAAGCTTACTTTTACCAGCTTAGGTTAAAACTTCCCCAAGGTACAACCTATTTTACCCTTGGACTTGGACTTCCACTGCCACCACCAAACTTTATCTGGGTTCCTGAAAAAACGTAGTTTGGAAACGTCTTTCCCCCCAAAATCCTCCCAACCCTTGCACCCCACTTCCTGGGGAAGGTTTGGTAAAAATCCTCGCCAATTTGCATAGGTGACCACAGACCCAAACCCTTGGATCTGAGAACAATGAAAAAGCATTCAGTTTTCTTACAAGAAGACTTTTAATAGAAGTAAAAAAAAAAATCACCTCTGTAAAATCAGGATGGTGAATACCTTACAGGGTAATTAGATTCAAAACATAGAGAATCCCTCTAGGTTAAACCTTAAGTTACAAAGAAGACACACAGACAGGAATATTCATTCTATTCAGCACAGCTATTTTCTCAGCCATTTAAAGAAATCATAATCTAACACATACCGAGCTAGATTACTTACTAAGTTCTAAGACTCCATTCCTTTTCTGTCCCTGGCAAAAGCATCACACAGACAGACACAGACCCTTTCTTTTTTCTCCCTCCTCCCAGCTTTTGAAAGTATCTTGTCTCCTCATTGGTCATTTTGGTCAGGTGCCAGCGAGGTTACCTTTAGCTTCTTAACCCTTTACAGGTGAGAGGATTTTTCCTCTGGCCAGGAGGGATTTTAAAGGGGTTTACCCTTCCCTTTATATTTATGACAAAGAGTAAGGAAAGTTAGTTCTGAAACCAATGGTTTGGGTTGAAAATTTCTGATCTTCAGGGGAAATTAGTGAATATAGCAAATTTTTGGATTTATCTATAAAGCGCTAAGAGGAGATAATTGTGAGGAAAGAGGAAGACTCATACCATTTTCTTTCATCCTTTTTTTTAAAGGAGAAACTAAAACTTCTTTATCAAGAAAGGATTGATACACTTGAAGCTCAAGTACGGTCTCTAAGGTAAATTGAAATGGCCATTTTTTTCTTTAAATAATTTGTAAAAAACACAAGTGTCTTCAATGGTTTGCACCCCTGTTTGAAAATGAAATTTAAAAAAGTAATCAGGCACATGTGACAATTAAACATTTACATTTTCTAATATAAACAATTCTTTCTGAAATATAATTAAAAACATGATTTTAAAACAAGTTAATTACATGACACTTATGGAAAAGATTTGTCGAATTTAATAAGGATAAAGCCAATATTAAAAAATCATATAGAGATTTACTAGAGAATAAGATCCTTTCTTTAGACTTTTTGGCTTTTGTAGCATAGTTCTCTTGAAGAAATAAAACTCTGTTCAAATTTTGTAAGCTGATCAAAAAAAAAAAGAAATGTGTAGAAAAGTTATACATTTTCTGTTAAATTCGATAGGGCTATCCCATAACAGAAATGTTATGCCACAAGTTTCAGATCTTAAATGGATTGTGTCAATTAACTTAATCCACAAAATTAAAATGTGGTCTCTTTAGAAAGCGTCTTACTGGTAAAGAGGCTAAATTTAAATATACACCCTGCAATGCTGGAAACCTGAATGTAGGACATAGGAAAGGGACCTTCTCAGTCATTAAGTCCAGGCACCTGCTATAGAACAGCTTGATAAATTTATGAACGGGGCTACCTATCTTAGAACTAGTTAGGGCGTTTGCCCCGCTACTGCTGTTGTGGGGGGCTGTTCAAGAACCTCACACTTCCGATGGTCAGAAATCGTCCTCTAATGGCCAGTTTATACCCACTTTTTGTTTCACACCATTGTCTTTTAGCTTAAACAGCTCTTATCCCTCCTTGTTGGTTACCCCCCAATGTATTTATAGAGAATAATCCTATCTACTGTCAGCCTTCTTTTTGCTAGGCTAAACAAATAAAGCTCTTCCAGTTCCTCTCATCACATAGGTCCTTCATTTCCCTGATCATCCTGGTAGTCCTTATCTGCCTCTGCTCCAGTTTGAATTAATCTTTCTTGAAGATGGGTGACCAGAACTGTATACAGTATTCCAGATGAGTTCGTATCAGTGCCTTGTACAATGGCATTAATACTTCTCTATCTCTACTGGAAATAACTCACCTAATACATCCTAGGATCAGATTTTTTTTTTTTTTTTTTTTTGATGACTGAATCACATTAGTGGCTCATAATCATCCTGTGATCGACTAATACATCCCCAGGTCTGTCTTCTCCTCTGTTGTTTGTTTCCAAGCGATGAGCCCCCCAGCTTATAGGAGAAATACTTATTAGTCATTAAGTGCATGACCTTAGTACAGTACTATTAAATTTCACCACGTTCTATTACTCCTCCTCCAGGAGTACTAGTAGTATGCATCCAATTCTTCCTGTATAGTATTCTGATCCTCCTCTATATTGATGATGCCTCCCAACTTTGCGTAATCAGCAAATTTAATTAGTAGACTCCTTTCTGTGCCAAGGTCGTTAATCGAAAATATTGAATCAGATCAGTCCCAAGACCGATCCTTGAGGGAACTACACTAGTAACATTCGTCCAGCCCAATAGTTCTCCTTTTCAGCACAACCCTTTGTCATTTCCACTTTAGCCAGTTCCTTGTTCACCTTACAATTCTTGTACTAATCCCCATATTCTCCATCTTAAATGATGATTGAATAATAAACGTAACAGCCAGTTGAGCTAGTACAGTGAATGATCTTGAAGTGCAAAACATGCACAAACACCAGAGTCAAAGATAAATCTGTTTTTTCAAATTCTTTGAAAGCTTCAGCCAGTGGAGAATGCAGCCACCTGCTTAATGATGCTTCTCACTGGGGACTTGATCTTGCAAGGTGCTGAGGACACTGACCCTGCTTCAGCAAAACACACAAACATTTGCTTAACTGTACGTATATGAGTAGTTGCATTGAATTCAATGGGGCAATTCAAATGCTTAAAGTTAAGCATGAGCCTAAGTGCTTTGCTGGATCAGAGTCAGAGTGCTCAGCACCTTGTGGCATCAGGTCCAGGGATCATATGGCACCTTTCTCCTGTATTGGCACTTGTTGCAGATTTAATTTCTAGGGGTGAGGCACAGGCATGGAGGTGGTGACTGCGCCACAGAGGAGAATAAAGAATAGCATATAGTCGCTGGCCTTCAGTGCAAGTGCGCACAGATTGACTGGGTCCCCCTTGTCCCTCTAGTTATAACAGCTTTCTAGTTATTAAAATAAATGTAGAAACATTTATTTATTGCTTATAACAACATCTTCTCTTAATTCTAGGAAAGACTTATCTGAATCTGAGAAGAATTGTGAAGATCTAAAAGGAAGATTAAAGCACCAAGATTCACTTATTGCAACAACTAATTCCAACAGGGTTGGTGGTCTTTGTCTGAAATGCGCACAACATGAGGCTGTTCTTTCTCAGACTCATTCCAATGTCCACATGCAGACCATTGAAAGGTTAACAAAGTAAGTTCATGGACATTTACTTTGTAATTAAAAGCTTGATTGCTTCTAATAGGGAATGCTAATTTTAATAGTGGTTTATTTTTAACATTTAACACAATAATACAGTATTTCCCAAAAATTGTGTGGTGGTTTTTTTTTTTCTTCTTCTGAGTTCACGTTGTAGTACTGTAGGAAAATTCTGTTGGGCGTTCTGCTTAAAAATCAGTGGCAAATATAGGGTCAAATTCTGACCCTACAGAAGTTCCAAGGAGTTCTGCCTTTTGACTTCAATGGGAACAAGATTTCAATGGTGTTTTCTAACTATGATGTACAGTACCTGCAGATAGGTTTCCTTCAGGTGTTGTTTTAATACTCCATGCAACAGTTCTTTTTGATCTGTTTACAAGAATCTTCGGGAGCTGTAGAAAAGTTGAGCTATAAAAAACAAAGCGTGTGCATGGCATTTTTTTTGGTCTTGTCTATGTAAATAATATTGCAGGTCTGCTTTTTGCTGGTTTGTACTTTTAACCTGTCACTAGTCCAGGACTTAATATTTTGCTTCCTGCACCTCAAACTAGTGTACTTTTTAGGAAGTAATTCCATACATGGGTAAAAAGAAGGCAGCATTTTTATGGCAGTCTTTAAAAGAACAATTTGCAACTGTTTCTCTTTCTTTAGTTAGGTTTAAATAATAAAAAAATCTGTTCAAGATGCTAGGCACTCTAACATAATTTATAATACCACAAAATACTTGTTTAAAGAGGAACTCAGGTAGCTAACCAGTCATCTACAAAAATCTCTTTTCCTCCCCTCCATCAATCTGGGAAACATAAGCAGAGTATAAATAATACACTGTTGTCTTCCTGAGTTTGTGAATAGCTTGAAACAAGATATGTGGGCTGATCCATTCATCTCAATGGGTTGTTAGATCTGAAACTTAGAGGTGACAATTTTAAGTCTGTGGACCAGATTCTTGGGTGATATAAATCGGCGTTGTTCCATTGAAATCTTGTCCAACAAAATTGACTGGTGCACTGCTTTGCAGAAATATTTCAGCAGAAATATTTAGGCTAGGATTTTAAGAAACTAAAGGAAGCCTAAGTGCCCAAATCTCACTGAAAAAAATCAGTCAAATTTGAGCACTGAACTCTCTTAGGCACCTTTGAAAAGATCAGTGTTTGCTACTGTGATTATTCCACAATCCAAACTGCCTCCTAATCTTCCGAGGTGTCAGAAGAGCCAGCTGCCAAAACCTGTAGCTGCACCTAAGACTTCTTCTGTATATTAGCAATATAAAGCTCTTATGCATATCAAAAACTGAAAATGTGGAGATAACCTACATTTCTTTCTTTAAATAAAGAAGTGATGGAGATACAGAATCCAGAAATCTTTTAACAGAATTTAGGTCCAATTTGCTGCAGAGTACAAATGGCTTTAGATATATATTAGTTATCTGTGATACTAATATGATTCAGTGCAGTTTTCCTTTAAATATAATGCAGAAAAATGTATTCTTAATGATTCATTATCAGTATTGTCCCATTTTGCCTTGCCCTATGTTTTTTCTGAAGCTTGTCATTGACCTTGTACTTTCCTTGGTTTTAAAAAAAAAAAAAAAAGTCATACTTGTACTATTTAGCTTGGATAAATTCCTGACATGAACCCTGCCATCATTATTGGCAGCTTCACTAACAACCTACTGCTTTTAAGGACAGGAGGTCATCCTACACATTATGCTTTAGTATGTGCTGAGCTGGTGCTACTCTGTCTTCAAAACTTAATACATATTAAAGCAGATTTTTGTCTTACTTTACTTATGACACTGCTTTTTTCAGTCCATTAATGTTCTGTGTTTCTTGTCTCTGTATTTTTTTTGTTCATGCAGAGAAAGAGATGACTTAATGGGTGCACTTGTTTCAGTAAGAAGGAACCTGAGTGAGATGCAACAAAGGGAATCTAGTGCTTATGAACAAGTGAAACAAGCTGTGCAAATGACAGAAGAAGCCAATTTAGAAAAAATGAAGGTAAATTTAGTAAGACGATGGTGTAGTTCTTCAGTATTCTTAACTGTCTTAAATGTTAATTAGATTTGTTTCCACATCAAGACAATAAGGCCCCTAAGCTGTAAAACACTATTTCATACCCAAATCATGTAGCTGTCTTGAAGTAAAGGCTCATTTAAAGTGTTTGATATGATGATGGTCTTCCTAAGACCGTTTAAGAGAAATAGCATGATCCTGGAGAGGAAATATTCTTAATGATCTGACCACAGAACTTGACTTTTTGAGTTCTAATTCAGGTTCTTAGACTGATATGCATTGTGGCCTCAGGCAAATAACTTAATCTCTCTGGGTATGTCTACACTGTAATAACATTTCTGCGACTGACCTGGGTCAGCTGACTTGGGCTCATGGAGATCGGGCTGCGGGACTAAAAATTGCAGCATAGATGTTTGGTCTGGACCCCAGGTTCTGAGACCTTTGTGTCTGGGCATTAATTGTTTTAAAATGCACATAACTGTGTGAAGATGTAAAATGATATATAAAAGTGATGTATGTGTTTGGGCACTGTAAAATTATTATGGTAAAATCAAATGTTTGATCTAGTGCTTAGGTTAAAACTAATTACTTTATATAGGTGTCAGCTTCAATTGATGTAGATTAAATTATCTTGATATGTAGTGCCATCTACTGTGTAATTAGTGAATTACTACTAAATCAGAATATTTTAATTAAGAAAGGACAAGATTAACATAATGCTCCCACTGGGCATCAGTTGCTGGTATTATTTATGGGACACTATAAAAGTGCATGTGTTCTTAAAAAAGAATATTGCCATAAAACTAGTTTCAGAGTTAATAGTGGGAAATGATGATGGGAGAGGGAAATACCACACATACTGAATCACTAGAGATGTTTAAAGAAATAAAGCCCTCATTAACTAACAATCATTAACTGTTAGTAACCAGGATCCAGACTTCCAAAGGTATCTACATGCCTGAAGATGAAGTTAGGCACCAAGCTGCTTTTGAAAATTCCACTAGGTGTGTATAGGTGCCTAAATACCTTAGTATCAGATTTTCAAAGTTGTTAATATATGTGTAGCAGGAATCAGTGACAGTCATTCATCAGTATGTGTAATGCCCTACTAGAGATCTAAACTGTTTTATCAGTTTTGTTCCCTGCTCACAGAATTAAAATTTTACATGGATTATTGGTTTCCTTATTTCTGCATCTACAATATCATATGTGATACATTATTCCCAGAATTGCAATTGCATGTCTGTGGTTCTCAAACTATGGAGCGGGCTTCCCAAGGGAGACGCAGGAATGTGTCAAGGGAGGCACGAGCTGTGTGTTTTAAGAGCTCTGGCTGTCAGCCCCAGGAGACTGATGCTCATGAAGAAGGGAAATGCACACCCGGAAGGTGGGGATAGAGGGGACAGCTGGAGCCCCGCCACGTGGTCTCTCCTTCCACGCTCTCCTTCACCGGGAGGCAGCTAGGGCTCCGGCTCTCCTTCCACCCCACCCCAATCCCTCACCTGGAGGCGGCAGGGTTCCAACTGTCAGCCCTGGGGTGGCGGCAGCAGCGCAGAAGTAAGGGTGGAAATGGGCCGCTAAGTCTGCTGTGAAAAGAGATATTAACAAATATCACTTTTCATGTTGCCATCCTTCTGTGCTCCTCCTGGCGTGGTGCTGCTTTCAGAGCTGGGCACCTTCTCCACTCTGCCTTCAGAGCTGGGTGGTGGCATATGTACTTGCGGGGGAAGGGGGATGAACGACTACAGGCACAAAGAAGGGGGGCCTTATCAAATAGGTTTGAGAACCACTGATGTATGTTAATGACCGGCTTCTGCCAAAGAGCACAGAACATTGTTTTTGCTCCAACCACATATAAGATGACAAAAGTTAATTTTTCCTTGGCTTTATTTTCTGTCTGAAAATTTGCTTTTTATTTTAGTATCAAAATACAGAATATGTTCTCTACCAGATCATATTCAATTTAACATAGGTCAGAAATGTGGACTGTTTTGGTTAGGGCTGTCGATTAATTGCAGTTAACTCATGCGATAAACTTAAAAATTAAGCGGGATAAAAAAATTAGTCCGTTTTAATCACACTGTTAAACAATAGAATACAAATAGATATGTTTTTTCTACATTTTCGTATATATTCTGTGGTGTAATTGAAATCAGTGTATATTTTTGATTATAAATATTTTCACTGTAAAAATGATAAAAGAAAGTGTTTTTCAATTCTACTCATACAAGTACAAGCAATTTCTTTGTTGCGAAAGTGCAACTTACAAATGTAGATTTCTTTTTGTTACATAACTGGACTTAGAAACAAAGCAACATAAAACTTCAGAGCCTACAAGTCCACTCAGTCCTACTTCTTGTTCAGCCAATCACTAAGACAAACAAGTTTGTTTACGTTTACAGGAGATAATGCTGCCCTCTTCTTATTTACGACATCACCAGAAAGTGAGAACAGGCATTTGCATGGCACTTTTGTAGCTGACATTGCAAGGTATTTGTGCCAGATATGCTAAACATTTGTATGCCCCTTCATGCTTTGGCCACCATTCCAGAGGACATGCTTCCATGATTATGACGCTCATTTAAAAACAATAATGCATTCATTAAATTTGTGACTGAACTCGGGGAGAGAATTGTATGTCCCCTACTCTGTTTTACTTACATTCTGCCATATATTTCATGTTATAGCGGTCTCAGATGATGACCCAGCCCATCTTGTTCATTTTAAGAACACTTTCACTGCAGATCTGAGAAAACACAAAGAAGATACCCATGTGAGATTTCTAAAGATAGCTACAGCACTTGACCCAAGTGATTTAAGAATCTGAAATGCCTTCCAAAATCTGAGGGGGACGAGGTGTGGAGCGTGTTTTCAGATGTCTTAAAAGAGCAACACTCCGATGCGGAAACTACAGAACCTGAAGAAAATCAACCTTCTGCTGGTGACATCTGACTCAGATAATGAAAATGATCATGCATTGGTCTGCACTGCTGTGGATTGTTATCGAGCAGAACCCATCATCAGCATGGACACGTCCCATGGAATGGTGCTTGAAGCATCAAGGGATATATGAATCTTTAGTGCATCTGGCATGTAAACATTTTGCGACGCCGGCTACAATAGTGCCATGAGAACACCTGTTCTCACTTTCAGGTGACATTGTAAACAAGAAGCAGGTAGCATTATCTCCTTCCAATATAAACAAACTTGTTTGTCTGAGCGATTGGCTTAACAAGAAGTAGGACTGAGTGGACTTGCAGGCTCTAAAATTTTACATTTGTTTTATTTTTGAATGCAGGTTTTTTGTACATAATTCTACATTTGTAAGTTCAACTTTCATGATAGAGATTGCACTACAGTACTTAGGTGAATTGAAAAATACTATTTTGGTTTTTTACAATGCACATATATAAATATAAAGTGAGCACTACACTTTGTATTCTGTGCTGTATTTGAAAATCTAGAAAACATCCAAAAATATTTAAATAAATGGTATTCTATTATTGTTTTAGTGCGATTAATCATGATTGATTTTTTTTTTTTAATCGCTTGACAGCCCTGATTTTGATATGAGCCTTATAAGGCAAATCAGTAGAGATCTAGGTGAGAGAAAACTACAGTGGAACCTCAAAGTTTATGAACACCTTGGAAATGGAGATTGTTCGTAATTCTGAACAAAATGTTAGGGTTCTTTCAAAAGTTTACAATTGAACATTGACTTAGTAAAGTTCCAAAGCTGTATTATGCAGAAGAAAAATGCTGCTTTTAATCATCTTAGTTTTAATGAAACAGGCACAGAAACAGTTTGCTTACCTTGTCAAGTCTTTTTTTTAAACTTTCCTTTTATTTTTTAGTAGTTTAACGCAATACTGTATTGTATTTGCATTTTTTTTTGTTATTGTTTCTGCTGCTGCCTGATTGCATACTTCCAGTTCCAAGTAAGGTGTGTGGTTGACAGATCAGTTTGTAATTCTGAGGTTCTACTGTAATGAAATCTGACCACACATTATGTGCATGATGGTCTAATGAAAAGAAAGTAACTAAATGCATGGTATGTTCCCTGTGCAGTCTTCACTTCTACTTGCATGGACTTCCACATGTGCATGGGAGCTACCTGTGACAGCAGCATGGGTACTGCTACAGAGGTTGGCCCATACTCCCAACCCGATACCCACTGTCATATGTACACACTGCTAGCTTCCTGCCCCTTTATGTAAAAAACAAACATTTTCTTTCTCTTTTTTTTTTTTTCCGCCCCCAGCTATGTGAATGCAAATTATTTTGGGTATTTTACCACCCAGTCCTGTTTCTTTCATAGGGCCAAGTCCTATTTTTTCTTTGGCAAGTCTCATTGAATCCAGTGGGAGTATTCATGTGGGCGACTTGCCTTTGTAGGCCAAAAGTATTAAGATAACTGTCACTGATGTCCGGTTTGTGAAAGGCACAGGTGTTACGTTCTCAGTCTTTGGAAACATTTAGCATTTCCGTTGCTTATGGCCTCTTGCCCTGTTAGTTTTATTTATTCTTAACAGGGCAAAGATAATCTTTCAATATTAAAGCAAACCTGAAAGATGGATTTTAAACATAGAATTGAAGTGAGCTACTAATCAGGGAAGCAGGGTATTTGTCAAGTACAAATTTCTTCTTGCAACATATTTTAGTCCTTTTGTTTTTATTTTGCTTTTACGGCCCTGTCTCACTCAAATGGTGAAGAAGCTGTAGAGAAAGAAGTTACTGATGCTTGAGATTTAGAGCTGCCCAAGGCTCTGATTTCTATAGAAAGTGGTGGTGATAGCATTAATTAATTTAATCTCAGATAACTGTTTTCTAAATGTGGGATAGATACTACCAGAGGTCTCGCATTAGATATAGTGGGAGTGTGGAAGACTCAGCCCGACTCCTCTTTAAAGATAATTAAATGGTGTAGTTTTTCCTCCCCCCTCCTCAACCAGCACATGGGGAACATATTGGACGGAGGTTTTTTTTCCCTCTTACTCATAGACTCATTTGAAAAATCTAACTTAAAAGGCAAAGGAAATAAAATCCATTTAGGGCTTCTAGATTTCTTGAAGGAGGATATAAAAAAGCTGAAGAAAGAATGTTAGTGAAACAAGACCTAGTTTAATCAAAGCCAAAATGCTTTTTCAGGGTGCCTTGAATATCTTAATTTAGCTGAAAGAGGACCAATCTATGAATAAATGAGACCAATTTAAAATAATCTTTTCCTACTCCATTGCTGGAGGGACTTAATCACAAAATGTAGATTTTTTCTGATTGGGTTTTGTTTATACAGTACCTTCTCTGAAGCATCATGTCTGTGCTTGCTGTGCAAAACCCTGCTGTCCATCATCTCTGGGCAGCTCAGTTTGGATGAGAGAAACAGTTCCTTGCTGCCTGCTTACAACTTGCTCTTCAGTCAGTTAAGCCAGAATTTTAATCAGCATATACATCCTGAAGCTGGAATTACAATAAATGGCCTCCTTACTCCTTATCATTTGAGAAATCTGAAAGTCAGCCTTTTCAGCCCTTTACTTTGCCAAATTGCTTCTGTGACTCTACTCGGCCTTTTGTACCCAATACTTCACTTTAGGAAGAGAGTTGACCACTGTAATGGACTGTCCCATCGTACAGTATGGAATGCAACTACAGATTATTGGTGTCTACAAGGAACCAAATATTGGCAGAAAGTTTTCCTTGACAATCTTGGGTGAAATGCACACAATTCTTAAGCACTGGTTATATCAGGAACAGACTTTTGAGAGAGGGACAGACATCTATAAAACACAAATTACTCTGGAAAATCCCATCAACTTTATTATGGGTTCTAAACACAATTGAGATGACTATTTTCTTGTTGGACAACCAAGTTGTCCTTGGACACGTAGTCTTTTAAAGATCGTACGTGTAATCTCATTTTGTCAATCCTGGGTTTTTTTTTTTTTGGTATGCCAGTACACACACAGAGGCATCTGTGCACAGCTATGAAACTTTGTTCTAATAGCCAATTAGTTCTTCTGAAAGCATTAGACTAGAATGTCAGGCTTGTTCTACTTAATGCCTCACTTTAGAGGAATGTTTATTTCTTGTCCTAAGTCTAAATAATGGAATGCATTGTAAATTTCATAATATATTATTTCCAAAGGCTCTAGTCCAGTGTGAACAGCTAAAAAGTGAGATGGAAAGACAGAAGGATCGCCTTGAAATGGAGCTAATTGCCCAGCTAGATAAGAAGGCTGGTGAAAAAGAAGCCCTGCGAGGAGAAATGAAGAAAGAAAGAGAGGACTTGGCATCAACGGTAACACTAGTAATTTTTTTTTCATCCATATGTGGCTAAGGAACATGCAGTGGTTTTATTGCAATAAGTTAGATACAGTAAAACTACTGTATGGATTTGTGAACCCAGTAAACAGAAACTTATTTCTGACTCGGCATATATTCATATGCTTCTTTGCATCAAGACCTTAAAAAGCAATACAGCACATTACAGGTTATTTTAATCTCTATGGAATAATAGCTTTCCCCTCTCCCCCCAAAAAATAATCAGATTAAAAATATCGAACCAAATGAAATGTAACTGAATTATTAGAAGTACAGTTTGCATATGTTGTGAAAACAATACAACTGCCAGATTCTCGGACCGACGCTGTTGAGTCTTCACAGCAATAATCCTGCAAGCCCAACCTAAAATCTGAAAACCAAGTTGCCTCTAACACCATTACCTGGACTAAAACTTTGGTGACGGGAACTTAGCTGTTGCTGATACACAAGAAGTTTGCCTGAGTTGGGACTGAGTGAAAACAGAGTAAGCACTCCAGGATTTAAAGTCTTTAAATCATGATTTGAGGATTTCAGTAAGCTCAGACATAGGTGAGAGGTTTATTGCAGGAGTGGGTGGGTGAGATTCTGTGGCCTGCATTGTGCAGGAGGTCAGACTAGATGATCATAATGGTCCCTTCTGATCTTAATATCTATGATTGTTTAAGACAGAGGTTTATCTTTTGCAAGTAGTACATATTAGATTTCGCTGTGTAATTATGGCTGTACTTTAGAACCACAGAGTATACACTCAGGACTGTCAAGAGAAATTTGGGGTCCCAGTATATCATGTCACTTGGGACTCCACCTCCTTCCATTTCACCCCAGTTACAGACGTTTTGGGAGCTTCTCTGAGCTCAGGGCCCTGGTACAATTGTTCACCATTTCCTCCCCTCATCAGCACTGTATGCACGCCAACATAAAAATTGCCTTATAAACAAGAACTTCGTAATTTTCACTGTTACTGAAACTTAGCTTCTTGTGGCACTGTATGTTGTCTTATTTAACTGATTCCTGCTCTGAGGACTTGTAGTCGTCTAATATCTTGTTTTAGGCAAGCATGGCACTTCAAAAATATATTATAATAATACTGTGATTTTATAGTTGGTAATTAGCATTAGCGTTAGTTGCTGGGTGTCTTTAGTCTTGAGTCTGGTAGAAAAATGATTATACATTTGTACTAGTGATAACTGAAATTAAGTACCAGGAAAATACGTTATTTGTACTATGCATTAAATTGATCTTCTCTTGAATTTGTTGTATTACTTCCCTAACAAGTGATTTGTTAGAGGAACAATCTGGCATGGGTCCATAAATCAGGTGGATATATAATGGCTGAAGTGTAGTTGTGAATACATAACCTTCTAGGTCCAGCTTTTGACTTCCTATAACGTTAACCTAGAACTGTCAGGCCCTATTATTTCCACTTACATTAGGCAGCTTCAGGGCTAAACAGCTCAAGGGCAAACAGCTTTGTTTTATTGTTACGGTGTCTTTTATCATTCAGCAAAATATTAATTCAACTATATTGTTTGAAAAAATGAAATTGTAATTTTTGAACATACTGAGTTGGCTTTTGTTTACTGCTACGCTGCATCTGCTTTGAGCTACAGGGGTGAGATTTTTGCCTCAGTTTAGAAATAAAATTTGAGTATATCTATAGTGACAGGGTAAGTTTCTGTAACTGTTTCTCTCTTGGGCATAAGATGGTACCCCTTGCTACCAGTTGGTCAAAATCAGAGCCTAAGTGATAGGTAAGTAGATGTTATCTAGGCTGCAAGAACAGAGAACCTGTTGCTGCTTCTTTGAGTAGATGCAGCTGTGTATTCCACTTAGGTGTGTGCATGCCCTGCGCATTAGAGCTGGTGAATTTTGCCTAGACGTATCATACAGGGGTGGCATTGTGCCTCGTGGCCATAGACCCTCCCCTTAGTACATGAGGCAGTGTCATCCTGAGCCCCCTCAGTTCCTTGTGACTGCCCATGGCTGGAGTTGGAGAACTGGGTAATCTTAACCTCACAAACTCTCACTAGTTTAGTGTTGTTGTTTTTTCTTGTTGTGTGTAGTTAGTTAGTACCCTTAGTATTAGTTAGATTAATGTTAGCTGTATTAACCTCACAGGGGTTTAAATATTGTCTGTTGTGTGAGGGAAACAATCCCCAACAACAATTCCCGCATGCAATGCTTGTTGTGCTTGAGTGAGGCCCATGTCGAGGAACAGTGTTCAATCTGTAGATTGTTCGTGAAATGGACTCAGGTGGCTAGGGACCCTTGCCTAAAGCAGTACCTGCTTGAATAGGCCATGAGGCTTCCTATAGCACCGAGGCCCTCCATTGGATTGCAGGTTCCCCTCAGGTTCCTAGAGTGCTGCTGCTGCTTTGCACTCCGGAGTGTGCACCTCTCCAAAGAGATGGAAGAACATCCGCCGTCTAGTGTGCTGAGAAAAAGGTCACACAAGACCAATCAAGACCTTTCCAGGTCTTGTGGGTACTCTTCCCCCTACCCCAGGAAGACCTTGGACTGGCACAGGGTTCATGGGGGTGCCTTTAACCATTACCCAGTACCGAGTAGGGAGGTTAGAGACCCTGTGCCATCGACTCTGGTTCTGGCCCCAAGGTGTTCGTTGAGTCTGGTACTGATGAGGGTGATACCAGCATTGACTTATTTCTATCAGTGGCATGCCCGGTGGCTACAGACCATCTCTGCCGTTCCATCCCGATATCTCCTTTGGTCCAGGACTTTGCCAGGGCTGCATCATTTACAGCCCCATTGGGTGAATGGGCCGCTGAAGCCTTAGGTCCATTGGCACTACACTCTGATGTTCCCCTTCCATGGTTTGCGGAGCAAGACTTGTACTGGGCTCAGTGCAAGGGACCTTGCCCCAGGGAAACTCCTTGGCACTGTTGCAGTCAGCACCACCGATAGACTCATGGACTTCAAGGCCAGAAGGGACCATCTTGATCATCTAATCTGACCTGCACATTTCAGACGACAGAACCTCACCCAGCCACTCCTATAATAGATCCATAACCTGTGGCTGAGTTACTGAAGTCCTCAAATCATGATTTAAAGACTTTTTGAGTTAGAGAATTCATCATTTATACTAATTTAAACCTGCAAGTGAGCAGTGCCCCATGCTGCAGAGGTAGGCGAAAAACCTTCAGGGTCTTTGCCAATCTGACTCGGGGGAAAATTTCTTTCTGACTCCAAATACTGCAGTCAATTAGACCCTGAGCATGCGGGCAAGACCCACCAGCCAGACACCCAGGAAAGAATGTCACTGTGGCAGCTCAAATTCAGCACCATCTGCTGCTTCAGCAACCCTGATGACTCTGGGATTGACACTGCTTCCAGAACCAGTGTACTTGGTGCCAACAGTACCACTTTTATCATCGGTGCTGGTCCCTGGCTCATTCTGGGTGATGGATGAGTCAGACTGGTTACTTGCTCCTCAGGAGTGGCTCTACCTTTATCCCCAGAATCCCAAAGCTCCTCAGTATTGAGGTTGGGATCTTCCTTCCCCTGCTCTCTATCACACGACTCACATCGGGGAGTATTTATGGAGATTGGCATTCATCTCACAGTCACGACTGGGGCCCCTGGCCACCAATGCCCTATCCTTATCAGTGACCTCCATGGAATCCGTGAGACACTTCTCAATCACAGAGGTTGCACTTCTCAGCTCACTCTAAGGTGAGGTCACCAGGCAGATCAATGGTGGGAACTGTTGACCCCCTGCAGGTTCAGGTACCAGTGAGCCTTCCCTGTGCGGAATCCATGGAGCTGCCCCTTTCAGCTCCACCAGTCCAGTTAACCACCTACCTACTCTTCATTCCTGGATGATGCAGCAATGTGTGGCTCTTTCTGTCCTCCAATAGCAAAGGATTTTAAGGCCCATCAGGACCTTTTGTAGAATGTGGCTGCTTCCTGGGCATTCAATTGGAGGGGAGGGATAGCTCAGTGGTTTGAGCATTGGCCTGCTAAACTCAGGGTTGTGAGTTCAATCCTTGAGGGGGCCATTTAGGGATCTAAGGCAAAACTTGGGGATTGGTCCTGCTTTGAGCAGGGGGTTGGACTAGATGATCTCCTGAGGTCCCTTCCAAACCTGATATCCTATGATTCTAAGTGGAGTTTCTGCAGGAGAACACCCATAAGTTAATGCATATCCTAAAGCTGTCTGCTCCTGGGAGAGTAGTCCTCCCTATCAACAATGCACCGTAGACCACACTGGCTTCAGTACCACCACCTGCAAAGCATATGGAGGAATGCTATTTTGTCCCAGTGTAGGAGGGCTTTTACTCCCATCTGCCCCCAAATTCCCTAGTCGTAACCGCAGTGAACAATAGAGATGTCAGGGCAGGTTTAAGATCACTCCTAAGGATAAGGTCTCCAAAAGGACAGATTTAATAGGCAGCTCTCCTGTGTTCTTTTCCTCTGATCCCAATTGTTCCACAGCTCATCCTCAAACTGAAAGTGGATTGGGCCAGCCTCATCCTCGCTGCCCCAGCATGGCTGAGGGCAGTGCTGGTTTTCTGACATTCTCATGCTGTCGATTCAGCTTCCCATATCCCTTCCTCTCCATCCCAACCTGTTTACACAGATTTACGGTCACAGTCTGCATTGTGCATTCAGCTCCCTACATCTCACAGCATTGCTGCTCCGTGATTGAACAAGGAGGAAGAGCAATGTTCAGCAGCTGTTCAACAGGTCCTACAAAGCCCTTTATCAGAATGTCCTATTCGGCAACGTGGAAGCATTTTTCAGTGTGGTCTTTGGCCCATGGAGTTCAGCCAGTATACAGTATACTAGACATCTTGAAGTATTTACTGCATCTTCAGTCGTTGGGCCTTAGGCTTAGCTCATTTGAGGACGCATCTAGTGGTGATCTTAGCCTTTCATCCATTTATGGAAAATCGGTGTTTTCCACTGCCATGGTGGTGAAATTCTTGAAAGGAATCCTTAGTTTCCATCCACTGAAGCGGGAACCGGTTCCCTTGTGGGACCTTAACACTGTTAGAGCAGCTATCTAGGGATCTCCATTCGAGCCTCTGGCATCTTGCCCCTTTCCTCTCCCTTATGTCAAAAATTTGCATTCCTCACGGCGATAACATCTGCAAGGAGTGTGTGAGGGTTGCAGGCTTTGCTGGCAGAGCCTTCTTACATACAGTTCTCCAAAGACTGTGACATTGTGGCCGCAACTGAAATTTGTGTGTAAAGGGATCTCTGTTTCATTTAAACCAGGTGGTATGCTTGCCTGTAAGATTTTTTGTTTTGTTTGTTTTGTTTTTTCCCTAAGCCACATTAATCTCTAGAGGAGGAGCTTTTTCACATATTGAACATCAGACAATGTCTGGCCTTTTATCTGAACAGGACTAAACCCCATATGAAGGGATAGGCAGTCTCCTTTCAGATGATCTGT